>NC_141387.1:3724176-3877447 GCF_017979445.1 Akebia trifoliata
AACTTTATAAATAGGAGCCTCCATACCCTATTTTCGTATCAAAGAAAAAACCCTAGGAAAAGTAGGTAAAGAAGCCTCCATAGCCTCCCCAAAACCCTAATTTTGGAGCCCCAACTCCTTCCCTAACATCCCTACTCCGATTTTAGCCTAAAAAACACCCAAAAACTCTAAAAAACATCCAAAAAATCCACAACAAATTCGAAGCACCCAGATCCAAGAAGGAGATACCTTACCTCGGAGATCAGGAATTAGATCCGAAGATAGAACGAAGTAAGGAATATGGTACAAGGAGCCATTCTCACCAGATCTGAGGGAATAACACTTTTGCAGATCAAAGTTAATTTTTTTTTTTTTTTTAATCTAGGTTTATCATTAGCAATGTAGATCTATTTGGGATAAGTAGAGACCGGCATTGGCCGGGCGGGGTTGGTGCCTAACACCTTCCAACCCCGTAATATGATCTCCGGATTCAGATTTCTATAGTAGATTAGTTCTTTTTATCCATTGTAGGGTCAATTTGGTTCCTAGACCGTATTAACTAGGTGGCGACTCCCAAACCTCAAGGGTCAAAAACGGATCCGCGCATCCCGCGGATCGAGATCGCTTTTAGTGGCGACTCCGCTGGGGACTATTGAGGATCAAACTTGAAAAACCCCAAGTATGGGAGCATTGCTAAGATGACCTAGTTTTTTTTTATTATTTAGTTGGATTTATTTTATTTATTTTTTCTATTTATTTATTTTTTGTCTTGATTGTAGATGATTTTGGGTATTGAATTTTTTTTTCCAATCAAGGATCACTTTTTGATGACCCCTAATAATGAAAGATTCAAATTGACCTATGAAAATGATGGAATGATGAAGGTTGGACAGAAATATTAAAATATTTTTAGAGAATATTCTAGTGAGAATTAAGTCTGGAGCCTTTAATAAAACATAGATCTCGTCGAGTAAATTAATTTAGAATCTAAGTTCACTCAATTTCGTTATCGGAAGCCTTAGATATCATCGATGCAAGTTCAATCTGTAAATCTGGAATTATTTCTGAATGAAAGTTGGGACAGCAATGTTAAAACTTTTTTACAGAATATTCTAGTGAGAATTAAGTCTGGGAACCTTTAATAAAAAGTAGATCTCATCGAATATATTAATTTAGAACTTGAGTTCACTCAATTTCGTTATCGGAAGCCTTAGATATCATCGATGCAAGTTCAATCTGTAAATCTGAAATTATTTCTGAATGAAAGTTGGACAGCAACGTTAAAACGTTTTTACAGAACAATCTGGTGAGAACTAAGTCTGGACACCTATTAATAAAATGTAGATCTCATCGAGTAGATTAATTTAGAACTTGAGTTCACTCGATTTCGTTATCGGGAGCCTTAGATATCATCGATGCAAGTTCAGATTGTATTTTCCTATTCATCACAGAAAATCTGAATTTATCTAATGTTGGCACAATTAATGTTCTTAAGAGTGTGCTCATCTCAACCATTGTCATTCTATCATCAATGTAACACCTATTGGAATCTCGATTTATTTTGGATCACCCAAAAGTGATCATTGATTGGACCTTAAAAATTATAAAAATTATGCCTATTGCAATGTTTGTTTGATCAATTATTATATGCCATGCTCATTAATTGATTTGCCATGATCTTGATAGATATATTTGTGATGTGTTTGATTTCATCTTAATTTCGATGTGATAGGTTTTGGATTATTTTCTTGATCAATATTCATTTGATATCCATATGTGATGACATAATCTGGCCCATGGGCCCACATGTTTGAAAAAGGCCCCGGGCACACCCCACCCTGTTTTGCACACACCACAAGCACGTTTACCGTTTTACTCACTTACACGTCCCATTTAGCCAACGTGGCACTAGTGCGTGGCCCGGTCTCTTCGAAGATGCGATGTCATTCATGAAACCCACAACTCCAGTCACGTACCTTAGGGTATATCAAACTGGGGGCATCAATACCATCTGATCAGGTGATTCTGAGAAGTATGTTGATGCACCCAGGCTGGAGCGACCTGAGCCTTTGACCTATTGTGAGCCGCACAGTCACATGTCCCGATTGCCAACGTAGTACTAGTACGTGGTCGGTCCCCTCGTGGGATGCCAAACCATTTATGAAAGCTACAACCCTTGACTCGTACCCATAGGTATAAAAGATAATCTAAGTATATCAATTGCACTTCTTAGTCAAAACCGGTGCCTAAGCAGATCTTGCCCCGCTGTACCCTACTGTACGAGGGGGATAGGCTACGTCTATTCTAGACGAGAGGTATTTAAGTGGGCCCTTGCTCAGCATTGTGCGCCACCTCTCAACTGGTGATCAAACTGGCTGTTTTTGGCTTCAAGGAAGTGAATCGAGGTTTTAGATTATCACCTATACGGTATATCAAACCAAGTCACCACGTATCGAAAGGTATATAGGTGTGCTTGGGCAAGGGTGGCCAAATAAAAATGCATTGCACGTAGTAATCTTAGAGTTTAGAAACCTTCCCAGTAGGTCACGACTCGAACTTATCGTGGGTGTTCCCGGGTTGTTTATTGAATGAAATCTTATGAGACTTTGTGATTGATATGAATGTATGTGAATGATGAGATCAGAATGCATGTGAATGATGAAATGGATGTATGTGAATGATGAGATCAGAGTGTATGATTGTCCTCAAGGATAAAAAAATGTTGTTTTTGAAAATCAAAATGGGTGCACCGACCCAATAAAAAATCCATCTCTTGCAAATGACCCCCCCAACTCGATCCAACAATCCTGATGGACCGGGTCATTTAAATTGAAATAGAAATACTATTTTCAAAGAAGAAAAATAGTTTACAAAGGGAAAGTATTTCTAGAAAAAATATTTTCCAAAAGAAGTGTTTTCCAAAAAAAGTGTTATCCTCTAAAAAAAATGTTTTCTAAGAAAAAAACGTTTTCCAAAAAATATTTTCCATAAAAATAAGATTTTCCAAGAGAAGATACTTTTCAAATAAAAAACTATTTTTCAGAGAAAAAATATTTTTCAAAAGAAAATGTTTTCCAAAAGAAAAGAAAAAGAAGGAAAAATAATTTGCAAAAGATCTATTTTTGCATGAAAAGTTTTTATGGACCTTGGAAACTACAAAAAAAAATGTTGTAAAAAAAATAATCAGATTTGTGAAATAAAAACATTATTTTTCAATTTTTTTCAAGAGTGCAACATAATTATTTTTCTTCTGAATAATCATTGAATGGACGAATTTTTTAATGGATTGGTGCACAAAATTCAATAAAATCTCAGGGTTCATTTAAAATGTTATCAAAGGGGTGACACTGAAATTGGTTAAATTCACCTTCAAAGAGGTTTAAGGGTTATCATTGTATCTAAGCTCAATCGTCCATCGTCTAGCTAGGGTTGTAAATCCGGTCAGTTAGAGTAAACGTCAGTATCAAGTCAACAGTCAGAAATGACCTCAAAATTTCTCAATATCGCACAGTTATTCCATGAAGATCATCGTGCCTCAATCCTGTTGTTTGTAAGCAATGTCTCAGTCCTCAGTCCTAATCAAGCCCATTGTGGGTAGTTGTGTTGAGTTTTCATGAGTTATCTGAGTTAGCTCGAGTCCAAATTTTTAATGTCATATTTTCTTTCGATCGAGTCTACTCTTTTCCTGTTGAGTCGAGTTAGTTTATTGAGTTTATAGAGGTGTCTATCGTCCCTTCTGAATTTGATTGAATAAAGAAAATTTTTGAATACCTCAAGCGTATTAAAGAATTAACTAATAATCTAGCTTCAAGGATATATTTTTTCTCCTGAACAAGAATATAAGAGTCGGGCTCAAGAAAGCAAAGGTCATTGACCTCGGAACAGAAATAAATTCCTAAAGAGATTCAAATAGAAACCATCTTATCTCTAGAGGAACACAAGGGGATAATGAATTTTCTCAGAAATTTCAAAAGACTTGTTCGCATGGGCCTATGAGGATATATTAAGTGCAAGCTTGGGTGTTATTCAACATGAAATAGTTACTCGTCTATATCAATGGAATCAAAGAAGATATTATAAAATGTATCAGTGCTATCCTCACTACATCTTGAGTTGCAAATCACATATTATCAATCGATACGGGGATACCTTTTGAATTGATCGCTGATAATGGATCGTACTTCAAAGCATAAATCATTACTCCGTGTTCAAAGTTGAAGATCCGGAATCACAAATCATCCCCCTACCGTCCTCAGATTAATGGAACGGTTGAAGTAGTTAGTAAGAGTATAAAGACTATCATCAGGAAAATGAGTCAATCACATCGAGATTGGTCAAAAAAAAATTTATCATTCACGCTGTGGACATATCGAACTCTAATTCAATCCTCTACTGGAGCTACTCCCTACTCCTCAGTGTATGGCATGGAAGCAGTCTTGCCAGTTGAAATGGAAATTCCGTCTCTCAGGGTCTTGTTGGAAAATTATTTGTTAGAAATAGATTGGGTTCGTCAGCATATGAAGAATTAAACTTGATCGAAGAAAACGAGTTAAAGCCCTGTATCACGTGCAAACTTATCTAAGAAGAGTCACCTGTGCATTTGACAAGAAGTTCAAAGCTCATCATTTACAAGTCAAGGATTTAACTATCAGACTTCAAAGAAAATTGAACACTCCTCCTCGATTATAGGAGAAAGTCTGAACCCAATTGGAGAAATTCATTCATTAAGGAATACTGCCTGGAAAAGTCGTCAGACTTCAAGATCATGATGGAAGTGAACTACCAGAGTCAACCAACCTTGACCGGATCAAATGGTACTACATTTAAGGAGGCAATCTTTGGCCGAATCAATTTTCCTGCTACCTAGTTCATTATCTCCTTTCTCAGCCTTTTGCAGCCCTTTCAAAAAAAAATTGTGCCTTTTATTTCTTAGCCTGATTACCTAACCTAGGGGAGGGAAAAATCCGAACTACGTTTTGGTCTGATCCCCAAAATTTGGGGTACGTAGGCAACCTGAGAAGTTACTTTAGGCCCGACCACACCAAAATAAAAAAATAGATTCCCCGATGAAGAAAAAATCTAAAAAGAAAAAAATTCAAAAGAATGGGGAAGAAAATTCAAGAAAAAATTTAAATGAAATGCCACACAAGGGGCATTTGGGTTTTTGAGCCTCAAAATCCCTTTCATTTTATGCCTAGTCCCAAGCCTACCTAAAAAAGTTCTCCTAAGTACCGTGTGAAAAGGTCAAGGAGGGTAGTAGAACATGATCAGACAGTAATTCTAGAAGGTCAGAGGAAAAAAAAAAGATAAAAAAAAAAAAAAAAAAAATGATGAAGCCTGCTAAGTTGAAAACCCGAAAAAGGCGACTTAGGCAAAAATTAAGGCAAGCTCGCAAAGTTGAAAATCTGAAAGGACAATTTTGGCAACAATCAAAGCCAAGAAAAAAAAAAGCTCGCTAGATTGAAAACCTGAAAAGGCGATTTAGGCAAAAGTTAGAGCAAGCTTGCTAGATTGAAAACCTGAAAAGGCAATCTAGGCAAAAGTTAGAACAAGCTCGATAGATTGAAAACCTGGAAAGGCGATCTAGGCAAAAGTTAGAAAAAAAAAAAAACAAAAAACAAAAGAAAATCCCAAGCTGAGAGCAGTTCAAGCTGAAACATCAGAAATTCGAATAATCAAGTTCAATACTCAGCATAAATTCAGAAGTCACAAGTATCTTGTCTACGATCGATCTGAAAATTCTTACTTCCCCAAGTGAACCAATGGAGAGAATGGTGAATTCTATGATGAGTCTCAAAAGGAAATATTTTATTCTCTTGAGCCTGACTCAAAATCTTTAATAAAATTAATCAAAATTAAAAGTTGGATCTTTATTGCGCTTGTGGTAATCAAATATTTGAAACCTTCATACAAGGGGCATTTTTTTTCCTCTAGATATGTAATTTCCCCCCTTATACTAGGGGCATTTTTTAATGATGTGTTCAATTATTTTCAATACCATGTTTATTGTCAAACGAGGGACATTTTGTTTTTGGAGCAATGTTAATCCTAAAAACCTCAAACTTAAGGTTACCCTCTTGATAACAGTTCTTCAAAAAACTCTTGAGGTTCAAAAGAAATAAAAACTCAGGTTTTAAATTCATAAAACTTTTGGATAAATCCTTGAGGTTCAAACAAAAGCACTTCGGATCTCACATTTGACTATGTCCAGAGATCAACTAATATGGTATTCCCAGATCCAATCATTCCTGGATTCGATCATTTCTCTTCCAGATTCAGTATCTTCCAGATTTATTCAATTCACTCTAATCAGTCTTTTCCAAATTCATTCATTCTTTCCCAAAAGTCCTTCATTCTTTTGCCAATTTTGCTCAGTTGCCGCCAAGGGTTAACTTGGATTTTGCTCAGTTGCCACCAAGGGTTACCTTGGATTTTGCTCAATCTCTGCCAAGGGTTAACCTGAATTTTGCTCAGTTTCCGCCAAGGGTTATCTTGGATTTTGCTCAGTTTCCGCCAAGGGTTAACTTGGATTTTGCTCAGATGCCGCCGAGGGTTTTCTCAGAATTATGCTCAGATGCCGCCGAGGGTTTTCTCAGATTTATGCTCAGATGCCGCCAAGGGTTTTCTTGGAATTATGCTCAGATGCCGCCGAGGGTTTTCTCGGAACTATGCTCAGATGCCGCCAAGGGTTTTCTTGGAATTATGCTCAGATACCGCCGAGGGTTTTCTCGGAACTATGCTCAGATGCCGTCAAGGGTTTTCTTCGAATTATGCTCAGATGCCGCCGAGGGTTTTCTCGGAACTATGCTCAGATGCCGCCAAGGGTTTTCTTGGAATTATGCTCAGATACCGCCGAGGGTTTTCTCAGAACTATGCTCAGATGCCACCAAGGGTTTTCTCGGAATTATGCTCAGATACCGCCGAGGGTTTTCTCAGAACTATGCTCAGATACCGCCGAGGGTTTTCTCGGAACTATGCTCAGATGCCGCCAAGAGTTTTCTTGGAATTATGCTCAGATACCGCCAAGGGTTTTCTTTTAATTATGCTCAGTTGCCGCCGAGGGTTTTCTCGGAACTATGCTCAGATGCCTTCAAGGGTTTTCTTGGAATTATGCTCAGATACCGCCGAGGGTTTTCTCGGAATTATGCTCAGATACCACCAAGGGTTTTCTTGGAATTATGCTCAGATGCCGCCGAGGGTTTTCTCGAAATTATGCTCAGATACCGCCAAGGGTTTTCTTGGAATTATGCTCAGATGCTGCCGAGGGTTTTCTCGGAATTATGCTCAGATGCCGCCAAGGGTTTTCTTGGAATTATGCTCAGTTGCCGCTGAGGGCTTTCTCGGAATTATGCTCAGATACCGCCAAGGGTTTTCTTGGAATTATGCTCAGATGCCGTCGAGGGTTTTCTTGGAATTATGCTCAGTTGCCGCCGAGGGCTTTCTCGGAATTATGCTCAGATACCGCCAAGGATTTTCTTGGAATTATGCTCAGATACCGCCAAGGATTTTCTTGGAATTATGCTCAGATGCCGCCGAGGGTTTTCTCGGAATTATGTTCAGATGCCGCCAAGGGTTTTCTTGGAATTATGCTCAGATACTGCTGAGGGTTTTCTCGGAACTATGCTCAGATGCCGCCGAGGGTTTTCTCGGAATTATGCTCAGTTGCCGCCGAGGGCTTTCTCGGAATTATGCTCAGATACCGCCAAGGGTTCTCTTGGAATTATGCTCAGTTTATATTTACTTCATGCTCAGATTTGACTCATTTCCAACTCAAACTCTTTGAAATCTATCTCAGATTTTGAGCCCACACACTTGCACAGTTGTTACATCAGTCAAGGAGAATTTTTTAAAAAATTCAAGGATCTGACACTGCTAGTGAGAGCTCGCGCTCAAGGACCTGACATTTTTCTAGTTCGGGGAGAGTTTTACGCTCAATGATCCGAATGCCCCGACGAATTGTTAAATCAGGTTGCAAAATGAACTGTCACTAACTTTGGCATTCGGATATCGCACTATCTACCAAAATAGATTTGCTATCTAGTTTGCTTCAACCCTCTGCCAAAGAGGGGCATCTGTAGACACCCCATTTTTGCATCCGCCTGATTAATCAAATCGTCAACCCGATCGCAAAGGTTCCCAATGATGGATGTCTATTCCAATGCTTTATTTTGTTACCAGATATGTTTCAGAAATCCGGATGAGGTATCTCAAACTGACAAAACTTAGAAACCACGCTACGCTAGGAAAATACTACCCTAGAAACATAGAAATCATCATCCTGCAAGTCAAAAAAGAAGCTTCACGATAAAAATCACTAAAAATGACCAAATTACCAAAATACCCCTAACATCAAAACAACCTTAGAGCCTACATTACGCTTAGGAAAATCTGTTCAAATACATAAAACGACAAATCGAAACCAAATAAATCATTTCGGCAATTTTCACAAAATTTGACAAAATTACGAAAATACCCCTCATAAAATTCACGACCATTTCACGCAAAAAATTTCATAAATGACAAAAACCAACATTCCCATTGAATTCCTTACGAAAAAATGATTTCAAAACATCCTGGAACATTGAAAAACGACTTAAAACGTAAAAAATCCTCTTCGAGGGCAAAATGGTAATTTCACAATTTTAATAATTAAAAATTTCAAAATTAATAAATAAATCATTAAATAATGTAAAGTGAAACATTAATGAAATTAATTATTAAAATTTAAACCAAAAAATTTATCAATCAGGTTTTCAAGCAAAATTGTTGAGGGTTCGTAAGATATTTCTTTAAGGACCCCTCCATTTGGGGGTCCAAAGAATTAAAGATATAATAGAGGGGGGTTCTCCAAAAATTTAAAGTCAATCAAGCAAGACTAAGGTCAAGATATTAAAGTCAATCAAATAAGACTAAAGTCAAAATTAAAGTCAATTAAGTAAAACTAGAGTCAAGTATTAAAGTCAATCTCATAAGACTAAAGTCAAAATCCTAAATCAAAACCCTAATCTAAACTAATCGACTCAATCTCATAAGACTAAGGTCAAAACCCTAAATCAAAACCCTAATCTAAACTAATCAAGTCAATCTCATAAGACTAAGGTCAAAACCCTAAATCAAAACCCTAATCTAAACTAATTAAGTCAATCTCATAAGACTAAAGTCAAAACCCTAAAACCCTAAAGACTAAGTCAAAACCCTAATTGAAACCCTAAAAGAAACCCTAATCAAACCCTAATGCTTCTAAAAACTTTATAAATATGAGCCTCCACACCCTATTTTCGTATCAAAGAAAAACCCTAGGAAAAGTAGGTAAAGAAGCCTCCATAGCCTCCCTAAAACCCTAATTTTGGAGCCCCAACTCCTTCCCTAACACCCCTACTCCGATTTTAGCCTAAAAAATACCCAAAAACCTCTTAAAAACATCCAAAAAATCCACAACAAATTCGAAGCACCCAGATCCAAGAAGGAGATACCTTACCTCGGAGATCAGGAATTAGATCCGGAGATAGAACGAAGTAAAGAATACGGTACAAGGAGTCATTCTCACCAGATCTGAGGGAATAACACTTTTGCAGATTAAAGGTAATTTTTTTTTTATTTTTTTTAATCTAGGTTTATCATTAGCAATGTAGATCTATTTGGGATAAGTAGAGACCGGCATTGGCCGGGCGGGGTTGGTGCCTAACACCTTCCAACCCCGTAATATGATCCCCGGATTCAGATTTCTATAGTAGATTAGTTCTTTTTATCCATTGTAAGGTCAATTTGGTTCCTAGACCATATTAACTAGGTGGCGACTCCCAAACCTCAAGGGTCAAAAGCGGATCCGCGCACCCCGCGGATCGAGGGCGCTTTCAGCGGCATGATATATTGGGAGGCCATGGCCTACTTACGTTTCCAGCTTTACACGTTAATTTTTAGTGACCGAATTAGAGATGGATTTTGGACTCTTAAATCCTAATGACTCCATACCTATAAATAGGAAAGTTTAACCCTTATTCCAGACAGAAGTTTTGGGATTTTTCTTGGAGGCACAAGATCGAGAAGGAGGACAAGAGCTGGAAATTCAACTTTTGAGTTTTATCTTTCTGAACTTTATCTCTTCTCTTGATATTTGTAATCTCTAAGAATGGCTGAATACTTTTGTGATTTTGTTTTATTTTCAATGATGAACTAATTTCTATTCTAGGATTATAATAGAACCCATTCATGATATTTGATTAGTTTTATTTCTTTCTTCTCTGATTCCACATGTGATTGTTTATTCTATCCTATGTTTAATGCGATTTAATTATCTGGCCATTAATTAAATTGATTCGGTGAACCTTAATAATATCGACAGAGTTGTTTTGTGTTCATAACCTAGATAGAGTAACATACGCTAATTTGAGATAGACATATACTCAAGTTGTGTGTGCATCCCTTATGAGAGCTTAGTCTTAATGAATTCTTCTTGATTTAATTCTCATAGACATATAGGGAGTTAGTTTAGAAGGGTATTTTTACATGACCATCGACAGAGGCTTGTAGAGAATTTAGTGTTCTTGGATGACAATTATAATGGATTAATTTATCATAGAAGGAAAGATAATCTAATTAAGTGGAGTATTTGGGAAAAATTATAAACCTAGATTTTATCACTCATTGATTTTAAATCTGTAAATTTATTTTCTCCGTTAGTTTTCTTGTTTAGTTTTAATTCCTATTTTTACTTTTGTTTGGATAAAATTAGAGTAAGATAAATTGGTAATTAGCAATAAATTGGTATTTAGTCTCCGTGGAAATGATACTTTCTTATCACTTTATTACTTGTTTCGATACGTATACTTGCGTGCGTAAATATAGACAACAATGACTTTTTTGTTTTTGGATCCAGTTTTGACGATTGTTTAAATCACCCAAAACTAGTTTTAGCTAGATGTCGTGAGAAGAATCTTGTGCTGAATTGGGAAAAGTGTCATTTCATGCTCACTTTTGAGATCGTTTTGGGACACATTGTATCCCATACGGGGGTTGAGGTAGATAAGACAAAACTCGATCTTATCGCTAATCTACCTCCACCTAAAATTATGAAGGAAGTCCGTTCTTTCCTAGGGCATGCAGGTTTTTACAAGAATTTCATTAAGGATTTTGGAAAATTTTCAAAATTCCTGTGTGACTTACTCTCCAAAGACACCACTTTTGAGCTTTTTACTGCCTGTTCAACATCGTTCGACAAATTGAAAATTGAGTTGACTTTAGTACCTATCATTCAACCACCGAATTGGAACCTTCAATTTGAGGTGATGTCTAATGCATTAAACTATGCGATAGGTGTTGTTCTGAGGCAACAAGTTGAAAAACTCCCCTATGTCATTCAGTATGCAAGAAAGACACTAAACGATGCACAGCTCAACTACTCTACCACAAAAAAGAACTACTAGCAGTAATTTTTGTTTTGGATAAATTCTACTACTATTTGATCGGATCTAAAGTAGTAATCTTCACTAACCATGAGGCGTTGAAATACCTTCTTCCCAAGAAGGATGCAAAAGTAAGATTAATTTGATACATCATCTTGCTTTAAGACTTTGATATCGAAATTCGAGATAAGAAAGGATGTGAGAATGTGGTTGCAAACCACCTATCCAGATTAGTAGTTAAAACATTTTTTGACTCTCTCCCTATTTCTAAAAGTTTTCATGATGAAAAAATCATGACGATCTCTAATCTTGACACACCTTGGTACGCTAACATTGCAACTACTTAGTAATAGGTCAAACACCCACTTCTTGGAATAAACGAGACATAATGCGCTTTCTTGCCCAATCCAAATGATTTTTTTAGGATGATCCATACTTATTCAAGTATTGCCTAGAATAAATTATTTGTCGGTGTATTTCTAATAAAGATAAAAAAAGTATTCTCGAATTTTGCCACAACCGTACTTGTGGTGATCACTTTGGAGGAAAAAAGATAGCAACTAAAGTCTTACAATGCGGTTTCTACTAGCCAACGATTTTTCACGATGTCCATTTCTTTGCTAAATCTTGTGATTAATGTTAACGTTTAGGCACGATTAGCCAAAAAAATGAAATGTCCCAACAACCAATTTTGATCATCGCAATCTTTGACGTTTGGGGCATCAATTTCATGGGTCCCTTTCCCATTTCGCATAGATTCCAATACATCTTAGTCATAGTCGATTACGTGTCTAAATGGGTAGAAGCCACAGCTTGTTGAACTAATGATCATAAGGTCGTTGTTCAATTTCTAAAGAATACTGTGTTTGCTCAATTCGGAATTCCATGTGTCATCATCAGTGATTGAGGGAAACATTTTTGCAATCGAGTTTTTGAAAGTCTCATGCGTAAATATTCCATAACTTATGGAGTCAAAATCATTCTTGAAAAAATAGTCAATCCTACTTGAAAAAAAAAAGTCTTTACGCTTGACTAATGCTCTATGAGCTTATAAAATGATTTTCGAAACTCCAATCAGAATATCTCCGTATCGGCTGATCTTCGATAAAACCTGACACCTCCTAGTCGAACTCGAACATCAAGCCAATTGGGCTATCAAACATCTGAACTTTGATCTTGCGAAGGCAGGGGAGCACAAAAAAACTTCAACTCATTGAGTTAGAAGAATTAGGTAACGATGTGTATGATAGTGTTAAATTATACAAGGATCATACGAAAGCCTGGCATGACAAACACATTCAAAGAAAACCATTCCACTTAGGTCAGAAGGTGTTGCTTTACAATTCTCGCCTCCATCTATTCCTTGAAAAATTGAAGTCTCGATGGACAGGACCCTTTGTGGTACATAACATTCACCCTCATGGCAACATTGAGGTTCTCAATCCTATAGATGGTAGTACTTTCCAAGTTAATGGTCAAAGGTTCAAGCCTTTCCTTCATTTCCCAACATCCCAAGAGAAGAACTCATTCTTGACTAATCTTGTGTATCAAGATTAGCTCCATATCCTTGTCTGGTTGAAGACAATAAACTTAGCATTTTTGGGGAGGCAACCTTTCTTTTTCTTGAATTGCTTGTTTAGTTGAATTTTTCTCTATCCATTCTTTTCAAGAAAACATCTTGGAAAAATAAATTTCTTTTTCCAATTTTCGTGGAAAATTTATTTTCTACCAATATCCCAACGCCATAAAATTATTTTTCTCAAAAAATTCTTCATGAACTTAAAACCCTAAAATACCATATCTTTCTCTTCATCTCTACCAACCCTCATTCTCTCTCTATCCCTTTCTCAAACTTTATATTCTTTCTTACCCCACCAAAGATCTCCATTGTCAACCAAATAACTGCCCCACTTCACTTACGATCGATCAACCACCGTCACCGGAGTCAGATGCGCCAACTCAGCCACGTCATCGCACTGTGCCACTACTTAACCTCGCCACGGTCTCCTACTCTCCAATCATACTCGTTTTTATAGTGATTTATGCACTCACTCCATCATCGTTACCATTTTTACCGATCATTTGTCTCCACCAATTCCTCAATTCCATCAATCACCATCAACTTCAATGGTATTCATTTCACCATTGATGGGTTGAATATCAAATCGATTTTAGGGATTCTTTTGATTGAGCAAGGTGTGTGCACCCCTCATTTTACTTTTGACCACTATGTCACTCGTTTGGGCCTCGACGCCCAAAACATTCGCCTTGTAAATGGTAGTCTCAAGTCCAACAATTTTTTCAAAAATCATTATCTCTATTGGTGTTGGGTTACCCAAAACATTCTCGAGACTCAAAATTCCACTCTCATGTACACCAAGAACCTGTACATCTTATCCTCCATTCAAACACATGATCACACTTTCTGCATGTCTCGCCTTCTCCTCAACACCCTCACCAGTGCTCTAACCAATCAAAATCGTTCTTTGGTTCTGCCCTACTTGGTTTGTCGCATTCTCCAACATCGATTAGGAGTCTTCCTTGTTGATTTAACAACTCAAGGTCGCCTAGTATGTTTACAAGACTTCAGGGGGGGTCGTGTCTTCAAGACACGTGTTCAGGGTCTATAGGGTCCGAAATTTCTTCACGGAGAGGAGCATGATAGTCCTCATGGGTATGGATGTATAGGGGAAGAATTTGAGGAACCACCAACCAAAGTGAAACGCACCCCAAGTCTTGATTTCAACGATGATTCCTATCTTACCTAGGTCTCTCAGAACAGACATCACATTACTTTTTCCAAAGTTTTGAAAGATTTAAAAAAGGTCAATGAGCGATACAAAGAACTTAAGGATGGTTAACCATCATTGAGCAGCAACGACAACTTTTGGCTTACCAAGAGGAGAAGCTGGCATGTACTCACACTAAAGCTATCCCTGGTTGAGATTAAGAGTAGGGTTGTATTTTAGTAAGGTATATGTTCGTATTGATGTTTTGCTGGACAGTTCTTAGTATGTGTGCTAGGATTTTATTTAGGTGATTTTGCTAGGTATTTATTGGTATGTTCGTAGTGAGATTGTTTTGGGTGATGAATTGTTTTCGGTGGATTATTGGTGATGGCTTGCTGGTGTAAACACCCCATTTTTGCATTTGCCTAATTCTATAATTCGTCACTTGGTTGTGGTGAATTCCTAATAATGAGCACAAAGAACTCGAAGGCTTGTGAGTATTATGTCCAATCTTTTCATTTCTAGTCTTTCCATTTCTCTTACTCGTGACGATTCACTTAATATAAAAATTTACGCACGCTTAGGATTGCTACACCTTACACTCGATTTAACAAGTACGTATATGTAGACACCCCATTTTTGCACTCGCCTGATTAATCAAATCGTCAATCCGATCGCAATGATTCCCAATGATGGATGTGTATTCCATTGCTTTATTTTGTTACCAGATGTGTTTCAGAAATCCGGATGAGGTATCTCGAACTGACAAAACCTTAGAAACCACACTACGCTAGGAAAATACGACCCAGAAATATAGAAATCATCATCTTGCAGGCCAAAAAGAAGTTTCATGATAAAAATCACTAAAAATTGATAAAATTACGAAAATACCCCTAACCTCAAAACGACCCTAGAGCCTACGTTACGCTTAGGAAAACTCTCTCAAACACATAAAACAACAAATCGAAATCAAATAAATCATTTAGCCAATTTTAACAGAATTCGACAAAATTACGAAAATGCCCCTCATAAAGTTCACGACCATTTCACACAAAAAATTTTATAAATAACACAAACCAATATTTTCATTGAATTCCTTACGAAAAATCGATTCTAAAACATCCTAGAACATTAAAAATCGACTTAAAACGTGAAAAGTCATCTTCGAGGGCAAAACGGTAATTTCACAATTTTCATAATTAAAATTTTCGAAATTAATAAATAAAATATTAAATAATTAAAGTGAAACATTAATGAAATTAATTTAAAATTTTGAATTAAAAAAATCGATCAATCGGGCTTTCAAGTAAAATTGTTGAGGGTTCGTGAGATATTTCTTTAAGGACCCCTCCATTTGGGGGTCCAAAGAATTAAAGAATAATGGAGGAGGGGTCTCCAAAAATTAAAAGTAAATCAAGCAAGACTAAAGTCAAGGTATTAAAGTCAATCAAGTGAGACTAAAGTCAAAATTAAAGTCAATTAAGCAAGACTAAAGTCAAAATATTAAAAGTCAATCAATTAAGACTAAAGTCAAAATATTAAAAGTCAATCAAATAAGATCAAAAGTCAAAACCCTAATAGATTTCTAATTAAAAAATAACTCTATCTAATAGAGTTCTAACTAAAAAATAATTCTACCTAAAACAATTCTAATTAAAACACAATTCTACTTAAAATAATTCTAACTAAAACACAATTCTAATTAAAAGAACTCTAATTAAACACTAACTCTATCAAAATCAATCCCTAAAAAAATCTATAAATAGAGGTGCTCTTACCCTATTTTCGTATCAAATCTAAAACCCTAAGAGAAGTAGGTCTAAAAGCCCCCCTAGCCTCTCATAAATCCTAGTTTTGGAGTCCCAACTCCTTACCTAACATCCCTCCTTCGATTTTAACCTAAGAAACACCTAAAAGCCTTCCAAAAAACATCCCAAAATCCACAACAAACTTGAAGAATTCAGATCCAAGGAAAAAAGAGATACCTTACCTCGGAGATCGAAAATCAAATCTGGAGACAGAACGAAGCAAGAAGTACAGTACAAGGAGCAATTTTTGTCGGATCTGAGGGAACAAAGTCTTTGCTATTGGAAAGGTATAATCTTTTTTTTTAATTTTTTTTTATTATTATCTAGGTTTTTAGCAATGTAATTTATTTGGGAAGTTAGTAAAGACTGGCTTTGGCCGGGCGGGGTTGGTGCCTAACACCTTCCAACTCCGTAACGTGATCCCTGAACCTTTTTTTTTTCTTTCGTAGATTAGTTTGCCTTTTTTTAGAGTCAGTTTGGTTCCTAGACCGTAATAACTAGGTGGCGACTCCCAAACCTCAAGGGTCAAAAGCGGATCTGCGCACCCCGCGGATCGAGGGCGCTTTCAGTGGCGACTCTGCTGGGGATATTGAGGATCAGGCTTGAAAAGCCCCAAGTATGGGAACATTGCAAATAGGACCTAGATTCTTAGTTTATTTTATTTTGAGTTATTTTTTTTTATCCTTATTGTCTCAATTATTGATCATTGATTTGAACTTGGAATATGTGATTTGGCATGTTGTTTTCTAGGGATCAATCGAAAGGACATTTAAGATGGCCCTAAATAATACAAGATCTCACAAGTTAATTTCCTTAAGAACTGGTTAATGGTTGTTGAAGTAGGGAGATTGTTTTTAAAAAATAATAATAATAATAATAATAACAATTTTTTATTTTGGTCGTGGTGCATGCGTTGATCTCTCCTTTAATTTTTTTTTTTCTTTTCTCTCTTTTTGAGTTATTTTTATTTGTATTGTGCGTATAGGATTGATCGTTCGATTGACAATATTATTGTTATTTATTTTTTATTTATTTTTATTTTTCTGAGTTCTGCTTGTTCTAATACAGTGGCTATGCTGTCCGTTGACAGTAATGATGAAAAAATGAAAAAAATAAAGAGTAAATAAAAATTAAACATTTTTTTTAGTGTGCTGTTGGTAACAGCACTGTGTAAAACGTTGAGGGTGGTGTGCATCGAGTCAAAGTATATTTTTTACTTCTAAACCCGTTATGTTTTAAGAGGATAGATGATGTGTTTTTAGTAAAAATGTGATTTTTCTTTTTAAACCCTTACCTGTTTCAGCTTTTAACGTATTCCTTCCCAACTTCATCGTCTCCAACAAGCTGACTGGTTTAAGTCGTTTGGTTTAGGACCCAAAAAAAATCGTTGATTTCTTATCATGAAGAGTCATTAAGCTTCAAATTGACAGCCCTCTTTAAATCTATCTGATCTAAACGGTTTAATGAATTACTAACTCTTTTTTCTGTCAAAGAATGTTTCATGGCGTGCTGGTTCGAATCGTTGGAGGACGTTCGACTTGAATTAATGGATCCTGTTTGAAGAGCCAAAGATCCATTTTCTCCTAATATCTGATTCATCTTTTTGGATAAAATGGGTAGTTCGGATCTCATTCAAACCTTAAAACGCAAGTGGAAGTGTTAGACTCTGCGTTTCTGAAAAATAAGCTTTGGGATGTTAATTTTGCGGATCAAATCGAACCTGGTTTTGATCGTTCTTCTTTCAACCAAATTTTTCATAGAAATTTTCGTTTTTTTTATATTTTCGTTCAGAATATTAAAAAAATAAATAAAATTTCAGAAAATAAGAGAAATTAATCCAGATTTCTATGGATTTAGAGATGGGGCGATCAATCTAGAATTACAGATGAAGATTTGGGTTCATCAGCTTTGTTGAATCGTTTACTGATTTCTGGATTAATATGTATTGGAAGCCTTGAGTTCAGGATCAATAGAATAAGATAAAAGAGTTTTAGTTCGATCTAATAAAATCTAGATTTTAAAATTTCAGTTCCATGGGCAAATTGAATCTCGTTTGGTTACCGAACATTCTTATACTAGCATGTATTGGAAGCTTTGAGTTTTGGGTTTTTCTTTTTTTATTTATTTTCTAATTTTCTAATTTATTTTTCCTTCCTGTGAGTATGGTTGGCAGCCCAAAGGTCCATTTTTGGTCGCCTCATACTTCCAATAAAAGAAAAATGAAAAGAAATTTTTTAAGAAAATCGATTTGTCTAATAATAATAAAAAAAAATAAAAGTAAAAAAAAATAAAAAATCATTCTTTGTCTCAACAACCGTCAACCTATTTTCAATGAAATATTCTCCGAAATCACGAATGATTTTGGGCCATCCAAAATAGTCCTCGATTGGGCCGTAGAGGAATAGCCATATTTTTTTTCTTTACTCATTGATTTGACTGATGATTGATTATCGTGGTGTCATGCTTACTCGGTGTATCACGATCCTGATTATTAGATAATTTTGATATGTATGCTTCGATGTAATAGTTTCGATTAATATTTATGTGATAATCATAAAGTGATGATTGGATCCGACCCACTTGTTTGAAAAGGCCCCGGGCACACCCCACCCTGTTTTGCACACACCACATGCACGTTTACTGGTTTACTCACTTACACGTCCCATATAGCCAACGTGGCACTAGTGCGTGGCCCGGTCTCTTTGGAGATGCGACGTCATTCATGAAAACCACAACTCCAGTCACGTACCTTAGGGTATATCAAACTGGGAACGTCAATACCATCCGATCAAGTGATTCTGAGAGGTATATTGATGCACCCAGGCTGGAGCGACCTGAGCCTTTGACCTATTGTGAGCCACACAGTCACATGTCCCGATTGCCAACGTAGTTGATCGGTTGTAGATCTTGCTATAGAGATGCAGAGATTAAGATTAAGAAATAGACTTTGGGCAAGTCGAATTCGTTCCACAGGGACAATGAGAATTCAATGATTCATTCGGATAAAAATGCCAAAACAGAATTTAGAAACAAAAACAGATTAGTTTTAAAAACAAAGCAAAGTTGTAGTAGAAACTAAATTGCAATCTAAACAGAAAATAAAGATTAAAATTCTAAGAGAGAGGGATTAGAGAGGTCAAGTAAACCTTTGCAAGTAATCCATAGTGTAGATAAATTCTGAAATTAACTCAATCCATGGAGCAAGTCATTGCTCATGGATCGGAAGATGGATCAATTAAATTTTTGAAAGAAATTAGAAGCTATTCATGAAAATCCTAATATGATGGAGATTGCCCAATTTATATTCTGATTATTCACATAGCATAGCCATTCTTGAACTTATCTAAGTAATGGCTATCTAAGTTGGATCAAAATTATAAGTTGGATTACCTTAATCATAATAGAATTTTCGGAATTAAAACATGTAAGCAAGCAAGAATTTAAATCTACACTAGAGGGATTAATTTGCTATGGCTTCCTTAACTTCTCTAATGAGAATTTAGCCAATCATTGCAAGCATTGTAATTGCAGAAAAACAATAAAAGAGAAAATAGAGAATAGGTGAAGAAGATGAAGATGATGATCGATCCGAATTCTTCTTTTATAGCTCTCCCAACAATTTACAAAGAAAAAGAATTGAACACTCTTGATGTTCTCACTACACTCAAGAGATCTCTCAATAGAAAATTACAGCAAATTAAAGAGAGGAACAATCAAAAATTGGAGAAGAAGAGAGCAAGGAGAAGGAGAGAAGAGCCCCCAATTTATAACATTTGTATTCGGGTAATCGGGTCAACTTTTCGGATGATTTTCTTCGAACTACCCAATCAGTTACAACCACCGAAGCTTCTAGAAGTTTCTGTAAAAATCTCGAAGACAAATTCCTCGAGATGACCGCGGCGCGGTCATGCCTAGCCGCGGCGCCCAAATCGACCGAGATTTTTCTGGAAACTTCCCTTCGACTCGTGTATTGTAACCGTAATTGTTTCGCGATTTGTTGGCTTCCACGTGCGCTACAATTAACACTAATATATCATTAGCTTTATTAATTTGGATAAATAAAATAATTTTGCAATTATTTAAAGGAACTAACATTTATGCAATGGTAATCTTAATGCAATTACGGTCCCAAAATCGAATAATTGGGACCTTATCAGTAGTACTAGTACAGGGTCGGTCCCCTCGTGGGAGGCCAAACCATTTATGAAAGCTACAACTCTTGATTCGTACCCGTAGGTATAAAAGATAGTCTAAGTATATCAATTGCACTTCTTGATCAAAACCGGTGCCTAAGCAAGATCTTGCCCCGCTGTACCCTACTGTACGAGGGGGATAGACTACGTCTATTCTAGACGAGAGGTATTTAAGTGGGCCCTTGTTCAGCATTGTGCGCCACCTCTCAACTGGAGATCAAACTGGCTGTTTTTGACTTCAGAGAAGTGAATTGAGGTTTTAGATTATCACCTATATGGTATATCAAACCAAGTCGCCACGTATCAAGAGGTATATAGGTGTGCTTGGCCAAGGGTGGCCAGATAAAAATTCATTGCACGTAGTAAGCTTAGAGTTTAGAAACCTTCCCAATAGGTCACGACTCGAACTTATCGTGGGTGTTCCCGGGTTGTTTATTGAATGAATGCATGTGATTGATGAATGTATGTGAGTGATGTGAATGATAAGATCAAAGTGTATGATTGTCCTCAAGGATCAAAAAAAATTTATTTTTGAAAATTAAAATGGGTGCACCGACCCAATAAAGAATCCATTCTTTTACAATAATGACCCAGTCCATCCCGATCCAACAATCATGATGGACAGGGCCAGTTAAATCAAAATGGAAATCGAATTTTCAAAGAAGAAAAAGAAAATATTTTTCAGAAAAGATTATTTTCCAAAAGAAGTGTTCTTTAGAAGAAACGTTTTCCAGAAAAAATATTTTCCAGAAAATATTTTCCATAAGAATAAGATTTTCCAAAAGAAAATAAATTGATCTTTTACATGGACCATTGGAAGAGTACTAAAATACCCTTTTGTGTCAAACCAGGATGTTAGCCGCCAGCAATAACCCAATCGATCAGTTAGTCAAAACAACCGTCATAGGAATGCACCCTGTAGAGAAGATCAATTTTGGGAGATTCATGTTGAGGAGTGCTCTTTACTTCCATGAGTTTGAGATAGATTGGAACCTCTTACACGCCATGGCTAAACGATGGAACCCCTACCTCTACATATTCCATATGGGGTATATGCATTTATGCCCTATTCACGAGGATTATTACGGTATCATGAGGATATCCACTTCAGGACCTCTAGTCAGGCCCTCATTGAAGATCGGATATTCTGGTGAACTCGCCACAAGACTAAACATTTCCAAGAAAGAAGTCAAGGTCTTAATCCAATTAATGGATTGGTGCACAGACCTCAATAAAATGATTATCTAAAATGTTATCAAGGGGGTAACACTGAAATTGACTAAATCTACCTTTGATGGGGTCATATAGGATTATCATTGCGCCCAAACTTAAGCGTCCACCTACTAGTTGGAGTCGTAAGTCCAGTCGGTTAGAAAGAACCACAGTACCAAGTCAACAAGCAGAGATAGCTTCAGAATCTGAGCTCACAGAGATCCGTAAGATCTTGGCAGCCTTTACCAATGATATCAGCAATATAAAAGGCAAAGTGGAATGTTAGAACAGACCTCGGAATCGACGGGAATTCCCCTAGATGACCCAAAGGGGAAAAAGGTTGAAGAGAAACGTCCTCGTGAAGTCTTCGAGCTCGACGGAGACGAAGAGTATGTTGATGAAAATCCGGCATTATCTAATAGAATGTCTCAATTGGAGTCAGCGATGAAGAGTATAAAGGGTATTGATGAAATTCCAGCAGGCATTGAAGCTTTGAATCGTATCCCTAGAATCCATTTGTCAGAAAAGTTTGTGATGCCTGAAATGGACAAATTCAGTGGGACAGGGTGTGCGAAAACACATCTTAAGGTGTATGTTACCAACATGCGCACTATGGGATTCAACAACGAACATATGACATTATTGTTCCAAAGAATTTTATCAGGATCAGCACTACGTTGGTTAATGTCTCAAGATCCAGTTACTGTGGATACATGGGAAAACATGTCAAAGGCCTTCTGGCATCAGTATAAATACAGTACCGAGATTGAGACTTCAAGAAGGGATTTGGAAGCAACTAAACAGAAAAATGGGTAGACATTCACTGATTTCATTGGTCGCTGGAGGGCCAAGGCTTCTCAAATGTGGGATAGACCTTCGGAGAAGGAACAAGTAGCGATTATCCTAAAGAACCTTTCTCAAGGATATGCTCAGTACCTAGTGACTCAATACCTCCCTACTTTTGAATCCTTGCTGCAAGTCGGAAGCCAACTCGAGGATGCATTTGCCTCTGGGATCCTTTCTAACCCCTCAGATAACAAGCCTAAGAAACCATATGTTCCCAAACCCAACATCAACCATACTTACATCGCTAATACCTCAGTTACCCCAGCTCAACCCCCGGCCCGGACTAATAACCAGATTCACCCGAGTCAACCTCGAACTCCACGTCAATTTACCAATTTAGGGATGACCCTTACCGTAGCTTTGCAAAAACTGTTGAAAAAAAGGTTGCTTACCCCGATCCAACCCCGACCTTTACCAAATCCCTTGCCAGCTGGACATAACCCCAACTTATTCTGTGAATTTCATCAAAATCCTGGCCATCACACGGATCGATGTATCACCCTGCACCATGCCATTCAAAACCTTATTGATAACAAAAAGATCACGATCCCTAGCCCACCAAATGTCACCACTAATCCACTACCTACCTATCAACCTCCACCAACCCTAAATATGGTTTCTCATACCTCATTGCCATTCGATCCCATCTCTCTTATCCATCCAATCCAGGTCAAATCGCCTAGTTACCCCCTTGCCGGGATAGCTTTCACTGATGAGGTTTTCACTACGAACTATGAACCGTTTGATCTAACCTCGGATGACACATATTGTTTATCCCCGCCTCGTTACAATAGTCCCGCGTTCACTAGTTACTTGTTGGCCCAAATGAATCTGAAAAGTCCTATACCTTTGATAGACGAAGATCCATACTTGTTGACTGAGGAAGATGAGCCTTTCCCCCTTTCTTGTGATGAAGTTAGACATATGACTCGAGGAGGAAGAGTTTTTAAGCCACAAGAACTCTGTGTTAAAAATCCTGCAGCCCTGGCAAAAAAAGAAGGAAAAGATCCCACTAAGGAAAGCATCGAAGAAGATAACTCTGTGATCAAACAGTTGAAAAAATCAGGGGCCAATATCTCAGTATGGGGTTTACTCATGGCTTCCACTACTCATAGGGAGGCTGTTCTCAAAGCACTAAACACAACCCAAGTCTCCCTTGATACTTCTCCAGATCAGCTGGCCAGTAAAGTGGGGGCAACTTACGTGGAGAATATTCTATCCTTCTCAGACTCAGAACTCCCAAAAGAAGGGGCAAGCCACACTAAGCCGTTGCACATTACAGTTGACTGTAACGGAATGAGGGTACCTCTGATTTTGATCGATAATGGGAGTGCACTGAACGTTTGCCCGCTGAAAATTGCTACTTGTCTCGGTTTTAAGGCTGAAGATCTCAAACCTACTAATCAAGGTGTTAGAGCCTATGATAACACCAAGAGAGATGTACTGGGAAGTTTGCACCTTCGACTTTTCACAGGCACAGCTGAATTTCCTATGGAATTTCAGGTCATTGACATCCAGTCTTCTTTCAATTTACTGTTAGGGAGACCATGGTTACACCAGATCAAAGCCATCCCTTCTACGCTACACTAGAAGGTCAAGTTTATCAAGGATGGGCTAGTAATTACTCTTCATGGAGACGCTGAAATTGTAGGGATCGTAAATAATACTGAGGCTAAGGATGAGCCGTTGCTTGAGATTCAACCAGAACAACAGGGAGTAGAACTCAGTGGGTTCGAATTTGAAAAGATATGCTCAGTCCAATGGGATCAAGCCATGAAAGAATATTTTCCAATGAAAAATACCTCTAATTGCTACATGGCTAATATATTCAAGAAAATGAGATTCTTCCCTGGTATGGGCTTAGGTCGCAGGCAACAAGGTATTAAAGAGGCACCAGTGATTAAAGAGGTCATCGGCACATTCGGACTAGGATATAAACCTACTAAGGAAGATTGGACCCAATACTGGAAGACAAAACGGGATAAGGCCATTGCTAAAAGGCAAAGGCGTACCACAGATCTCATTAAAATGAAGTCCTATCGAAAGACCCTCAATGGTTATTTTGTGAAAGAAGGAGAAGATTTCCGTTATTGTGGGTTCCCAGAGCCTTTCATTGATCACATCACAGGTACTCGTCTGCCGGGGTTTGAAATCTTCTTTGGCATGGAATGGCCCGAAAAGGAAGCAAGCATAGAAGTTAAGGAGAAGAAAGTTGAAGACTGGCAGCTCGATTTGGACTCCCTCAACATAGATCAACTATTCATTGAAGATCATAGTATCTTAGTGTTGTCAGTTGAGAAAGGGATCCCAAATCCTCAGTCTGTAATCAAACCCACTGTTGGGTCTCTATCAAATTATCATGTAATCAGTCATGTGTTGCATGTCAAGGTTGGGTCTGTCGGTCCCATTAGTCCTGTTCAGTCTGACATGCCAGTTGAGTCATTTATTTCTGTTGAGTCGAGTAAGTTAGTTGTTTCTGCTGAGTCTGTTATTTTTAGTAAGTCTGTTTGTCCTACTGAGTCAAGTGAGTCTGTCAAATTTGCAATGAGTCTTGTTACCCCATCTCTTTTTAATGAAATGAAAGAAATTTTTGATTACCCCGAGCGTAATAATAATTTAACTAATAATCTGGCTTCGGAGGGAGAGTCTTCTGACGAAGAACCTCCCCCTGAAAGAATCAAATTACTTGAACAAGAAGAGGAACGTCGGGCTCAACCTCTAATAGAGGAAGTAGAGGTTATCAACCTCGGAACAAAAGAAGGTCCTCAAGAAATTCGTATAGGGGTCACTTTATCTCCTGATGAACGCAAAGGGATAGTAGATTTGCTCAGAAAGTTCAAAGACGTGTTCGCATGGTCTTATGAGGATATGCCGGGGGTAAGCACAAATATTGTCTAACATCGGATTCCGTTATATCTTGATGCTCGACCAATCAAACAGAAACTTCGACGTATGAAGCCGGAATGGACTTTGAAAATCAAAGAAGAAGTTACGAAGCAGATTAACGCTAAATTTTTAGAAGTAGTAGAATACCCTGAGTGGATTGCCAATATCGTCCCGGTGCCGAAAAAGGATGGAAAAGTTAGAATGTGTGTGGATTTTTAGACTTAAACAAAGCAAACCCAAAGGATAGTTTCCCTTTACCACACATAGATGTTCTAGTGGACAGTACAGCAGGGCACGCTTTGTTGTCCTTCATGAATGGAGTTTCAGGGTACAATCAGATAAAGATGGATCCTCGAGATATGCAAAAAACGTCGTTCATCACGCAGTGGGGGACCTTCTGCTACAAGGTCATGCCTTTTGGTTTGAAGAACGCTAGAGCCACCTATCAAAGAGCAGCCACGACTTTACTACATGACATGATACACAAGGAGGTCGAAGTCTATGTAGATGATATGATAGTTAAATCTAAAGAACGACTAGGGCATGTTATTGCGTTAGAAAAATTTCTCACAAGAATTCAAAAGTACCAACTCCGCCTTAACCCATAGAAATATGTATTTGGAGTAATTTCTGGAAAGTTATTGGGGTTTGTAGTCAGTCAGAGAGGGATCGAAGTAGACCCTGTAAAGATTAAAGCTATCCAAGAGATGCCGCCGTCCGAGACTGAAAGCAGATTCGAGGTTTTCTTGGCAGAATCCAGTATGTTAATAGGTTCATCGCTCAACTCACCAATGTCTGCGAACTTATTTTCAAGCTTCTCAAGAAGAATGAACCAACAGTTTGGAATGAGCAATGTCAAAAGGCTTTCGACCAAGTCAAGGAGTATCTCTTAAACCCACCTATTTTGGTTCCACCCACACCGGGCGAACCACTTCTTCTTTATCTGTCGGTCACAGAAGAACCTATGGGATGCATGCTTGCATAGTATGACAAAGATACTCGCAAAGAAAGGGTCATCTACTACATCAACAAGAAGATGTTAGAGTATGAACGAAAATATTCATCCTTGGAAAAAACTTGCTTAGCACTGGTATGGGCTACTCAGAGACTCCGGCACTATATGCTGTCTCATTCAATTATCCTGTTATCTCGGATGGATCCCCTCAAGTACCTTTTCGAGAAGTCGGCTTTGACAGGGAGAACCGCGCGATGGTTATTGTTGCTATCAGAGTTTGACATCACACATGTTACACAGAAGTCTATCAAAGGAAGAGCTGTAGCAGAATACTTGACAGATCACCCTGTAGTAGAAGGAATAAGGCCCGTCGATCAATTCCCTGATGAGAACATCTTGCATGTTAAAGAAGAACTGCAGAACCAAACATGGCAGTTGTACTTTGATGGAGCCGCCAATCAAAATGGATATGGAATAGGGGCAGTCCTGCTTTCTCCGGAAGGATGCCACATTCCTATTGTTATTAAATTAGCCTTTTCGAACACTAATAACACGGCTGAATATGAGGCGTGCATCGCGGGGCTCGAAGTTGCTTTGAACCTAGGCATTACAGAAATTGAAGTTTTTGAGGATTCAACCTTGGTCATACATCAGTCATTGGAAGAATGGAAGACTAGGGATGAAAAGTTGAAACCTTACCATGAGTATTTGTTTAACTTAGTCAATAAGTTTAAAGCTATCTTGGTCCAGCACTTGTCAAGGGAGGATAACAGATTTGCTAACTCCTTAGCAACTTTATCTTCAATGATCCATTTAGCCCCTGGCATGGAATTGAGACCGATCACTGTTAAAGTCAAAGACATACCCGCAGACTGCCATTAGATCAACATTGCTACTCGACTACCCGATGGAAAGCCATGGTACACAGATATAAAGAGAGTGTTGGAAAAACAAGAATTCCCGGAAGAAGCATCGAGGAAGGAACGACAGACCCTACTAAGATTAGCATATCAATTTATCCTGTGCGTAGGAAGCTTATACAAAAGGTCTTATGATGGGATTCACTTGTCATGTGTTGATGAAGATCAAGCTGAACAGATAATGATTGAACTACATTCAGGAGAATGTGGCCCTCACATGAGTGGGAAAATGTTAGCTAAGAAAATTATGAGACAAGGATACTACTAGCCCACGATGAAAATAGATTGTCATCACATGGTCAAAACCTGTCATAAGTGCCAAAAACATGCGAACCTTATACATGTGCCACCATCTCAATTAGTGGGTCTGACTTCACCATGGCTATTCTCAGTCTGGGGAATTGACATTATTGGTAAAATATCGCCTAAGGCATCAAACGGGCACGAATACATTCTAGTTGCCATCGATTATTTTACTAAATGGGTCGAAGCTGCCTCTTATGCTGTCCTCACTGCGTCTCGAGTTGCAAAGTTTATTCAAACGAACATCATCAGTCGATACGGGATACCTTCGAAGCTGATCTCTGATAACGGGTCACACTTCAAAGCTGAGATTATCAAATTATGTTCAAAGTTCAAAATCTCACACCATAAATCATCTCCTTACCGCCCTCAGACTAATGGAGCAGTCGAAACAGCTAATAAGAATATTAAGACCATCCTCAGGAAAATGTGTCAATCACATCAAGATTGGTCGGAAAAACTACCATATGCATTATGGGCATATCGAACCTCAATTCGATCCTCCATTGGAGCTACTCCCTACTCCTTAGTGTATGGAATGGAAGCAGTCTTGCCAGTTGAAATGGAGATTCCGTCTCTCAAGGTCTTGTTAGAAAGTCAGTTGTCAGAAGCAGATTGGGTTCGTCAACGGTATGAAGAGTTGAATTTGATCGAGGAAAAACGACTGAGAGCGTTGTATCACGTGCAAGCTTATCAAAGAATAGTCGCCCGTGCGTTTGACAAAAAAATCAAGGCCCGTCACTTACAAGTCGGGGATTTAGTACTCAAAGAGAACAGGGCACCTATTTTTGATCCCAGGGGGAAGTTCAAACCAAATTGGGGAGGTTCGTTCATCGTTAAGGAAATATTACCAGGAAAGGCTGGCAGACTTCAAGATCATGATGCAATTGAATTACCAGAACCAACCAACCTTGACCAAATCAAACGGTACTACATTTAAGGAGGCCATCTTTGGCTGAATCAATCCTCATATTACCCAGTTACCCAGTTCGACATATCCTTTCTCAACCCCTTTACAGCCTTTTCAAAAAGAAAAATTATGCCTTTTTCTTTCTCAGCCCGATCACCTAACCTAGGGGAGGGAAACTTCGAACTACGTTTTGGTCTGATCCCAAAATTCTGGGGTACGTAGGCAACCTGAGAAGTTACTTCAGGCCCGACCACATCAAAATAAAAAAATATATTTCCCACACAATAAAAAAAATCAAGAAAAAATTCAAAAGAAAAGAAATATCATTCAAAATGGAGAAGAAAATTGAAAGAAAAAGAAATAATGCCACACAAGGGGCATTTGGATTTTTGAACCTCAAAATCCCTTTCTTTTTATACCCAGTCCTAAGCCTACCCATGAAAGTCCTCCTAAGTACCGTGCAAAAAGTCAAGGAAGATAGCAAAGCATGATCAGACAGTAACTCTAGAAGTTCAGAGGAGAAAAAGAAGATAATAAATGATAAAGCCTGCTAAGTTGAAAACCCGAAAAGGGCGACTTAGGCAAAAATTAAGGCAAGCTCCCAAGGTTGAAAATCTGAAAGGATAACTTTAACAACAATCAGAGCCAAGAAAAAAATAGAAGAGCTCGCTAGATCGAAAACCTGAAAAGGCGATCTAGGCAAAAGCTAGAGCAAGCTCGCTAGATTGAAAACCTGAAAAGGCGATCTAGGCAAAAGTTAGAGCAACAAAGAAAAACAGAAGAAAATCCCAAGCTGAGAACGATCTGAGCTGAAACATCAGAAATCCGAATAATCAAGGTCAATACTTAACTTAAACCAGGCATAGACTCAGAAGCCACAAGTATCTTGTCTACGATCGATCTGAAAATTTTTACTCCCCCAAGTGAAACAAGGGAGATAAGGGTGAATTCTATGATGAAACTCGAAAGGAAATAATTTTGTACTCTTGAGCTTGACTCAAAAACCTTCAATAAAAATAATCAAAATTAAAAGTTGAGTCTTTATTGCACTTGTGGTAATCAATTATTTCAAACCTTCATACAAGGGGCATTTTCTTTCTTTTTTAATGTAACTTTTCCCCCTTATACTAGGGGCAATTTTTTTATGATGTGTTCAATTATTTTCAAGGTCATGGTCATTATCAAACTAGAGGCATTTTGCTTTTGAGCAATGTTAATCCTAAGAGATAATGAGAACCCCAAATTTAAGGTAACCCTCTTGATAACAGTTTTTCAAAAAACTCTTGAGGTTCAAAAGAAATAAAAACTCATGTTTTAAAACTTTTTGATAAATCCTTGAGGTTCAAACAAAAGCATTTTGGATCTCACATAAGGAGATATGGCATTCTTTCGTTCTCCAGATTCTTTTCAGATCCGATCATTCTTGGAATCGATCATTTCTCTTCCAAATTCATTATCTTCCAGATTTATCCGTTCTCTGGTTCGTTCTAATCAGTTTTCTCCAAATTCGTTCATTCATTCATTCCTCTGCCAGTTTTGCTCAGTTTTCGCCAAGGGTTATCTTGGATTTTGCTCAGTTTCCGCCAAGGGTTAACTTGGATTTTGCTAAGTTGCCGCCAAGGGTTATCTTGGATTTTGCTCAGATGCCGCCAAGGGTTATCTTGGATTTTGCTCAGTTGCCGCCAAGGGTTATCTTGAATTTTACTCAAATGCCGCCAAGGGTTATCTTGGATTTTGCTCAGTTTTCGCCAAGGGTTATCTTGGATTTTGCTCAGATGCCGCCAAGGGTTATCTTGGATTTTGCTCAGTTATCGCCAAGGGTTATCTTGGATTTTGCTCAGATGCCGCCAAGGGTTATCTTGGATTTTGCTCAATTTTCGCCAAGGGTTATCTTGGATTTTGCTCAGTTACCGTTGAGGGTTTTCTCGAAGTTATGCTCAGTTTTATTCAATTATACTCAGTTTATACTCAAATTATGCTAAAATTATACTCAGTTTCACACAGTGCACACACTTGCACATTTGCACTTTTTAGTCAGGGAGAATTCTTTAAAATTCAAGGATCTGACACTGTCAGTGAGAGTTTGCGCTCAAGGACCTGACATTTTCTTTTAGTTCGGGGAGAGTTTACGCTCAAGGATCCAAACACCTCGACGAATTGTTAAATCAGGCTGCAAAATGAACTGTCACTAGCTTTGGCATTCAGATATCGCACTATCTACAAAAATAGATTTGCTATTTAGTTTGTTTTAACCTTCTGCCAAAGAGGGGCATCTGTAGACATCCCATTTTTGCACTCGCCTGATTAATCAAATAGTCAATCCGATCGCAATGATTCCCAATGATGGATATGTATTCCATTGCTTTATTTTGTTACCAGATGTGTTTCAGAAATCCGGATGAGGTATCTCGAACTGACAAAACGTTAGAAATCACGCTACGTTAGGAAAATACGACCCAGAAATATAGAAATCATCATCTTGCAAATCAAAAAGAAGCTTCACGATAAAAATCACTAAAAATTGATAAAATTACGAAAATACCCCTAACCTCAAAATGACCCTGGAGCCTATGTTACGCTTAGGAAAAATCTCTCAAACACATAAAATAACAAATCGAAACCAAATAAATAATTTCACCAATTTTAATAGAATTTGACAAAATTACGAAAATGCCCCTCATAAAGTTCACGACCATTTCACACAAAAAATTTCATAAATAACACAAACCAATATTTTCATTGAATTTCTTACGAAAAATCGATTCTAAAACATCCTAGAACATTAAAAATCGACTTAAAACGTGAAAAGTCATCTCCGGGGGCAAAACGGTAATTTCACAATTTTTATAATTAAAATTTTTGAAATTAATAAATAAATATTAAATAATTAAAGTGAAACATTAATGAAATTAATTTAAAATTTTGAATTAAAAAAATCGATCAATCGGACTTTCAAGTAAAATTGTTGAGGGTTCGTGAGATATTTCTTAAAGGACCCCTCCATTTGGGGGTCCAAAGAATTAAAGAAATAATGGAGGAGGGGTCTCTAAAAATTAAAAGTAAATCAAGCAAGACTAAAGTCAAGGTATTAAAGTCAATCAAGTGAGACTAAAGTCAAAATTAAAGTCAATTAAGCAAGACTGAAGTCAAAATATTAAAAGTCAATCAATTAAGACTAAAGTCAAAATATTAAAAGTCAATCAAATAAGACCAAAAGTCAAAACCCTAATAGAGTTCTAATTAAAAAATAACTCTATCAAATAGAGTTCTAACTAAAAAATAATTCTACCTAAAACAATTCTAATTAAAACACAATTCTACTTAAAACAATTCTAACTAAAACACAATTCTAATTAAAAAAACTCTAATTAAACACTAACTCTATCAAAATCAATCCCTAAAAAAATCTATAAATAGAGGTGCTCACACCCTATTTTCGTATCAAATCTAAAACCCTAAGAGAAGTAGGTCTAAAAGCCCCCTTAGCCTCCCATAAATCCTAGTTTTGGAGCCCCAACTCCTTACCTAACATCCCTCCTTCGATTTTAGCCTAAGAAACACCTAAAAACCTTCCAAAAAACATCCCTAAATTCACAACAAACTTGAAGAATTCAGATCCAAGGAAAAAAGAGATACCTTGCCTCGAAGATCGGAAATCAAATCTGGAGACAGAACGAAGCAAGAAGTACAGTACAAGGAGTAACTTTTGTCGGATCTGAGGGAACAAAGTCTTTACTATCGGAAAGGTATAATCTTTTTTATTTTATTTTTTATTATTATTATCTAGGTTTTTAGCAATGTAATTTATTTGGGAAGTTAGTAGAGACCGGCTTTGGCTGGGCGGGGTTGGTGCCTAACATCTTCTAACCCCGTAACGTGATCTCCGAACCTTTTTTTTTTCTTTCGTAGATTAGTTTGCCTTTTTTTTAAAGTCAGTTTGGTTCCTAGACCGTAATAATTAGGTGGCGACTCCCAACCTCAAGGGTCAAAAACGGATCCGCGCACTCCGCGGATCGAGGGCGCTTTCAGTATACTTAGGTTCGCTACACATTTCTGATCGATGTTTTGTAGATTGCAGAAATTTTAGATTGAACAAATAATGAATTAAAACTTTGGGAGTAAGATTCGTTCCATAAGGACAATGGAGATTCAATTTTTTTTTTCGAATTGAAACCAAAACAGAATTTTAAAATAGATTAGAAGAATTACAGCTAAAAAGTGAATTAAAACCCGATATTAGAGCAAAAATAGACATTGAAAACAATGTAAGAAAGACTTAGAGAGACAAATTAGCCTTTGCAAGTCGTCCTAATGCTGAATAATTCTCATTTTAACTCAATCCACATAACAAATCATTGTTTGTGGATTGGAAGATAAATCGATTAATCACTTGAAGGTAATTAAAAAATAACAATTATAAATCTTAAACTTATAGGAGATTATCCAACTTATATTTTGAATTCATTACAAAGTATGATTAAGCTTGAACTCATCTAAGCAATAATCATCAAAGTTAGAATTGGAAATACAAATTAGATGATCTCACCTTAAGAGGCTTCATAAGAACACAATTAAAGTAGAAATAATGGAATTGAAACACCAATAGTAAGATGAACTTGCTTTGGCATCATCGACCTCTCTAAAGAGAGTCTAGCGGATCATCGCAAGGAACAAAGTACAATAATAGTAAAATAAAGGAACCATGGTAAAGAAGAGAATGAGAAGAGTCTATGTTGCAATTTGATTCCTTTTTTATAATCCTTCAATGGAGTTACAAAGAAATTTAAAGAACAAAGATGAAAGGAAAAAACTCTGAAAATTACAAAGAAATTAAGAAGAAGAGGATGAACCCTTTCTCTAGATATTGAGGTTCTATTTATAGAGAAAAATATGTGTAGAAGAGTTAAAAAGTAACCTCTACTTTTCTTTGCACAAAAGGACAAAAGAGGAGAACATGAGTTAAGGATTAGGACATTCTAAAACGAGTCCAAATGCTTTTGCCTTGAGCTTTAGATTTTAAAATGTTGATCTCTTGCACAAGAAACACACGTAATCAGATTTATGAAATTATTTATATATAATTAAGCCTAATTATCATCTAATAACATGCAATATGATGTTTCGAGACTTATCATGATTATTACCTTAATACGGAGAAGTATGGACAAAAATTAAGATAAATGTTTGGGAAACGTGCATATAATTCAGTGTTGAGAGACACTCATCAATTTCGATAACCTATAGACCTTGCTATGCTAGGAAAATATGACCTTAAGACTTAGAAATAATCACGTTGGGACTAAAAAAAATCTCACGTCAAAATTTGTAAAATTATGCAAAAATCACCAAAATAATGAAAATACCCCTCATTAATTTTAGATCTCTGAAAAATCTTGAAAGTACCTCTAATGCACTCAGAATATGATTTCGAGTCTAATGAGATCTAAATCAATGAAAATAGAGAAATTTATGAGAAATCACAAAAATAATCAGAATGATCTTCAGTGTCCAACTTTGACCTAGAGACATTAATTCTTAGGAAAACATGATAAAAAAAAATTAAAATTAGAAATGAAATTAAAAATTAAAAATCAAATTTAAATTAAAAATCAAAATCAAATTTAAATTAAAACTAAACATCAAATTCAAATTTAAATCAAAATATCATCAAAACCAAACAAAAATTCAAGCAATTAATACTCAAAATCAAATTTTCATCAAAATCCACTTAAAAATGCAAATTAAGAGTTGATCAACAAATAAATTATAATTTAAACAAATTAAAAGTCAAAATTAAAGTAAATTTAATTAACCAATAAAAATTTCAAATTAAAAATTAATTGACCCATAAAATTGGAATCAAAATCAAAACAATCATGTAAAAATCGAAAAGATAAAAATTGACCAATCATGTACCCAATCGATGAAGGATTATTAAAATGCAAGTAACGTGGGATCCCCACCCCCATTCTCCTGAAAGGAAACCTGGAAAATTGGATATAAAGAAAAACTGAAACAAAGTTTTGTTTATAAAAACTCTTTTATCTTCACGTTGACAGAAAATGCCCTCTTCCCCATGTCTCTACTGGCTGAACGTCCTCTTTGCTCCAACGTCTCCCTCCCTCTCTGATCTCTCCTCTCACTTATGATCTGCTCTCTTTCTCTCTCTCTCTCTCTAGTTAAGACCCCTACAACAACTCCTCAAACACCTTTCTTCCATCCTTTTACCACAGCAAGCAATAGCAGCCCTCCACCCCTCTTTCCATCGATTTTCTCTTGTTCTTCCAACAAAAAGATAATAAACAAAAACAAAAGAAGAGAAGGAGAAGAAGAAGGAATAAAGAAAGGCCTCTACACATTTTCCCATCTTTCCCACTTCCTTGCTCTCTCAGATCCTCCCCAGACGTCCTCTCTTGAACACTTTCTCTGTTCTCTCCTCTAACTCACGACCTTATCTCTCTCTCTCTCACGACTCCTCTCTTTCAAGGCTCTTCCTCACGTCTCTTTCTTAGACCTTCTTTCTCTCTCAGACGTTCTTAATAACTTCTTCATTCCTCAACTCTCTGCCAGACATCCTCTTTCTCTCGAACACATTCGAACTCTCCCCACCCAACTTTCTCTTAGGACTTGGCCCTCATGACACATCAGTAGCAACAAATAAGGGAGAAAAGGAATAAAAGGGAAAAAAAGAAAAGAAAAACAGTTGAAGAAATAAGGGAAAACTCACCTTCATCTCCTTTCACACACATCAATTGCACGACCTCCTCCTCACAGCAACCGCATGACTTCCTTTTTTCAGACGATCTCTCTCATTCCTTCACAAAATCACTTGCAATTCCTATCTTCGATTGCTACAATACTCGCAAGACATTCTGATTTTTATTTGAAAGAACGCACCACGGCCACAACTCTATTGTGGAGGTAAGTTTAATTTATTTTTGTTTATTTTATTTTTTATTTTTTATTTTACATTTTTTTCTTTCTCCTCATTTTCTCGTTTCTATTCTGTATGGGTGATTATCTAACTTTCATCAATGTGTTCGTAAGGTTTATCACATATTCTTCATTTTTTTATTAAGAAATGTAACACATAAATGTGAATTTTCGATTTGTTATTTTTCCACGTGTTCCTAAAGTTTTGATTTGAAAATTTTGCATCTATATATAAATTGACGACTTACTGATTTTGGTGCAAGTGGAGATTTAAAAGTTGAATTTTTTTTTATTTAATACATGTGAGTTGACTCAACGATTTAAATGCACGTGGCACACAAAATATTATTTCAATTTAATAAAATGGCTAATGGATTGATTTATCGATTTTTTTCGCATGAACTCGAATTAATTTTCCAATCGATTTATGGGTGTATGCCTTGAGGACTTATTTGAAAATTTAAAAATTGCATATGTTTCAGAAGTTTCTTTTCATATTTGTAATTTTCTCTTTCAAGAAATTCATGTTCATATTTTCTATTTTTGAAAAATCCATGTTCATAAATTTCTAATTAAGAAATTTCCTTTTTGTGATTTTCCAATTTAGAAGTTTGCATTCTCCTATTTAGAAATTTCTTATTCATAGAAATTTGGGATTTTCTAATTCGAAAATTTCGTGTTCTTTTGAAATCTTCTATTTAAGAAAATTCTTGTTTTTCAAGTTTCTAATTCAAGACTCGTCATATTGGTAATTTTCTATTTTAAAAAATTATTTTTATAAATTTAGAATTTAGGAAACTCATCATATTTGTAAATTTTTAGTTTGGAAACTTTCATATTCCTAATTTAGAAATCTCATAAGTTACAAATTTAGAAATTTTACATTTCTAATTTTTTAATTTAGAAAATTTTCGCAAACTCTCATTGTTATGGATTTGGAAAATATTTGCATGTGGATTTTTTAATTAACTTTAGATCCTGAGGTTGAAATTAATGTTTTTTCAAATTTTTTCATTTTTGTGTGAAATTCGAGAAATCATGTAATATTTAGGGAAATATTAGCCATAAGATTCGTTTAGCAAATTCGGTGTAATTTGATGATGATTGGACCCTAGTTTGATTGTAGTCTTTGTATATTGACCATATGATAGTTTTGGATCGTAGTAAAGATCGTTCATCTTGATCAGGCGGATTCGGTGCCTAACACCTTTTGAAACCTGTAATCTAACCCCTTACACATTTCTCTTATCTGTGGATCGATACAGACCCATTTGGACTTATTTTGACTCGTACATCAAAATTAGGTAGCGACTCCCATTTCTCAAAGAATTCCCCATTTAAACTATTTAGTGAAAAAAGGTCAAGGCGATTTCAGTTGGTAGTGTTTGTTAGAGGTCCTTATTTATAGTTGTTTTTGTCTTTTTGAAATCGTTGATTCAAAACATTGGAGCTGTGCCTTTTGATGTTCCTAGAAGCTTTCGGAACCCCAATCAAATTGATCATTTTATCTAAACTCGCCTTCTCCCTTCTCTCTATATGGAACGGCTAGGAATTAGTGATTGAGAAATATCACTCTTATAAACTCTTTTCTTAATTACATTTTTCAACACACATGCGTTCTCTCTATTCTTTTTCAATATGGAGTTGTCGATCCCTTTTTATAGATGAAAGTTGTGGGCCTAAAACTATTCTTTTATTAAGTTTCCTATCCATCAAGGTCTCTTACTAACTTTAAAGAATATTTATAATTCTAATGATATTAAGTTTCTTTAAATATCGATATCTATAATGTTTATAGAATTCTTGTGCAACTAAAACAACAAAACCGTAAGGTCAATTGGGTCACACGACATAAAATTCTAACACTGATCCCCCTTTCATCAGGGTGGCACTATTAGCGTTTTGTTAGAGAATACAACTTATACCAATGGCAATGTCAAGATCCAATAATATATATGACACAATCTATTTGACTGTTGGGAATATGTGTGCATCATCATACTTGTGATTTCTTTTTTCTTTTTTTACTCTCTTAGTGTTACAAATTCGAATGCTTTCATGTTTCATTTTTGACTGATTGAATGGTACTCTATCGAGCAGTGGAATAACTTACAACAACACTTATTGTACGAAACAATAGAGTTTGAAAGCTTAACACAAATAAATGTGTGTAACATAACAATCTACTAGCGACCAATAGACCATGAAATAGTTACCTCGGTTGTACACTGTATCCCTGAACTTGATGATGGATGTGCCTCAATGAAACTCCTTTCATTATAAAAACCCGGTTGTTTCGGTTGGGGCAAAATGGAAGCCTCACTACCTAACATTAAAACCACTGACGACATGCTCGGCCTGTCTTCTGGGCTCTGTTGCACACATAAAAGACCCACTTGGATGCATCTCAACAGTTCAGGTTCGGGTAACCGATACTCCAACAATGTATCCACCATATCCAAGGCTTTGCCTTCATTCCATAATTTCCATGCCTTGGAAAAAAATCAAAATCACTTTTTACTCATTAATAGAATAGAAAGTAAATGCTAGATAATTAAGTTTAATTTAGAAGAAGATGGAAGGACATTCATTTCTACGCTTACATGTCCAAGAAGGTTGAGACCATGGTCAGGATGATCGAACCCTCTATTCTTCTTGCCACTAACTATCTCCAACACCAAAACACCGAAGCTAAAGACATCGGATTTCATCGAAAATAGCCCATCTATCGCATATTCCGGAGACATATAACCACTATATGACATCATCAACAAAAATTAGTTGTAAGCAATTAATGGAAATAGATGTAAATAGAATAACTCTAATGCTACTTACTAAGTTCCAACAACCCTTCCTGTAACTGCTTCTATCTGGTTTCCTCCAAAAGTTCTTGCCATGCCAAAATCTGAAATTTTCGGGTTCATCTCACTGTCTAGAAGAATATTGCCAGCTTTGAGATCTCTATGGACAATTCTCAGTCTTGAATCTCTATGAAGATAAAGAAGTCCTTGAGCTATGCCTACTATAATGTCGAAGCGTTTTTGCCAACCAAGTAAAGTATATCTTGCTTGATCTGAGCATATTTTACGGAAAAGTTAAGCATTAATCTTCAAACTCTACTAAATAAGCAATCGAAGTATGTCAAATATCTGAAGTGTTAGAGAGGGACAAACCAAAGATAAAGAAGTCTAAACTTTTGTTTGGCATGTACTCATAGATTAACATCTTTTCATCTCTCTCAATGCAACATCCAAGCAGCCTAACTAGGTTCCGGTGTTGAAGTTTCGAGATCAAAATAACTTCGTTCTTAAACTCATTGAGGCCTTGGCCAGAATTCTTCGAAAGCCTCTTCACTGCTATCTCTTGTCCTATTAGTAGCTCACCCTAGAGATTATCATAGCTGAACATGATTAAGAGAAAATTCTTCTTTGGGTTTCAGCACAATTGATGTGATCAATATAATGGGAGTTACCTTGTAAACAGGACCAAAACCACCCTCGCCAAGCTTGTTATCATGGGAGAAGTTATTAGTTGCAGCAGCGATTGTAGCAAAATCAAATATAGGTAACTCCAGTGCACCCCTCGGGTTTTCACGTGTGTAATCTTGGTTTTGCCTGTTTTCTTCATTACATATTTGTTTACCATGAAAATGATTTAGTATATTTTGAATCAATTTTTTTAATTACAAAAGTTCCCTAAATAGATTCATTAATGCATTCGACATAACACAGATAATAATCTATATATAATAAAATAGGCTTTTATAATTTAAAATTCATTTGACAAAGTACAAAAATGTGCAACAGAAGTCCATGATTTTGAGGAGTCTTTACCCTAATTCCACGTGTCTCTTCCATTGTATGAATAAAACCGTAGGTCATTAACATATATAATATGATTTCATTAATACCTCCTTTCATAGAAGGTAAATGTGACAAAATAGTGTACCATCAATGGAAATTAATTTTGGTGAACAAAATAACTAACCTGTTTGCTTTGTCCTGGTCTTCCAAATGGTACAACCAATGGTCAAACCCAATAGAAGTATCCCCGTAACTATTGATACGAATATAATCACAGCCACTAGTTTCTCCTTCTTTCTGGAATGAACATGTCCATCTGTGATCATCACAATTTAATCAAGTTAATTGTCACATGAGTTTTTCTAATTCATCGTCATTAATTCTATGTCTTGCCCTAAATATTTGGCTCAGTAATATGAATTCTATTTGGTCCATCAACTACATGTATGCCTAAAACTTTGGCAAGTCTAACTTCACTTAAAATGAAGGTTTATTTTTTTTAATAATTAGTTTTAGATGATGGCATTTAGGTCATTTAATATTAGTATATAAGACGAGACCAGGCCGAAACTATCTTGGAATTTGATCCCGGCATGGCAATTTCGGTGATGTCACAGGCATGCATGGCTTTGCATAGAATTCGGATCCTATGCTCCTAGGGTGGAGGATAGAAACCCTCCACCCACACCTCAACACATGCCAATAAAATTCAAGGAATTGATGCCTAAAATTTCTCCTTTGAATCCAGATCGTGTGCACCCAGGGTGGAGGAATGAGACCCTCCTCCCACACCTCAATACATGACACGTTAGCCACATTTCAAAGAATTAAAGTCTAAACATCCTTGAAATGTGGCTAACGTGTCATGTATTGAGGTGTGGGAGGAGGATTTCATTCCTCCACCCTGGGTGCATAGGATTGGACTCTTTCTCCTTTTTAAAATTTCCTTTGATTATGGCTTACATGGCATGTGGTGAGGTGTGGGAGGAGGATTCCAATCCTCCACCTTGAGTGCATACGATCTGGATTTACTTTGCATAATGATAATCCCTACCATACAAAGTCTTAGCATCAAACCAGACTCAAGTTTTAGCATAATAACCAAGTTCGGTAATTGTTCGACCAGTGTTAGAGTCAGTTAATTGACTTAATTCAGATAAAGTTCAGGAAATTTTTAAAAAGGTAAATTTAGAAAATTTTCCGGAATTATACAAATGAGATTCCACTTTTGAAGAAAATAAAATTTGAAGGGGGAAAGGTATCAATAGATAAGTCACCAATTAGTTTATCGATTCACTAATTGAATCAGCTACTCCTTTATTTAGAGAATTGTACAATTTTTGAAAAAATTTGAAGAATTTTGTAACTATAGTTGGACGATAAGAGAAAAGCAAGCATAATCATACGTACCTTGTTCTGAAGGTGCCATTCGAACATAGAGATCTTGCCCGTCTTGGGTGAACTCTTTAATGTCAAGCAAATCCCCAAACCATAGGACACATCCACTGCCTTCTGTGATATTAGAATTAGCATAAGCCATGCAAGAACAGCTGTTCAAGCAGTGCACCTCGCATTCCTTAAGGCTCATGGTCTCATCCACCCACGAATCATTTGTATCAGGCAATTTCACTGAAGAAAAAAGTTCAAATTCATCTCCATTATTGCAATCCAATAATGAAATTTTCCTTACACAACCACCAGACCGTTCAAACTGCTCCCAATCTTGTGGTGATTTCGGTACAAATCCCTCTAAACAACGACAAATCGGATTTTTATTAATGTTACAAATACCATAAGGACCACAATATCCATAATCATCACAATGGTCTTTATGCAGTGTTAACACGTCCTTCCAAACTTTCTGTCGATAATTCCATATAAAACGTTGAGCGAATCCCTCCGGACTCAAGACGACTACTGAAATAATAGAACTGTCGATGTCTTGAAAACTATAATACACCTCTTTGTCATTAGAGACAAATATTGGTTTGAAGATTGAGTTGCTATCCAGCTCAGGAATGCCACTAAATCGACGTCCATTCCATGGTCCTGCTCGATACTTCTTGCTCAATCCCTCGGACAAAACTAATTGAGGCAACCGAGCAGAATCAATGCCCAATGTGAACTTACCAGGAGAAGGGTCATCAGGGCTCTTCCATGACGTCAAGTGCCTGTCCATACCAGGTATTTTGTATCCAAGCTTCAAGCCCTCAAAAAATGTATTGGTCGGATAATCAAAGCTCTGCCAAATATAGCTCTCCTGACTGTTGTCGCCTACATATCTCAAAACAAGGTTCCCCGATTTCAAGAACTCATGAGCAATTGGTTTCTTCTCCAAGGAATTGTTTGAAGACGACCAAATAATGCTTTTGTTTTGGTTGAGAAGTACAAGCTTTCCATCATCGTCGATCTTTAATAGTCCCAATGGAGCACTCAGTGGGGTGTCTCCGTTTGCAACCCAAATAACTGTTTTATTTGGGATGTTTTTGTACCATATTCCCAAGTACCAGTTGTTAGAATTACCAGGTTTGAAGAAGCCTAATCGGAAGGTATCGCCCAAAGAATCTAAGGGCTTGGTGTCTCTGAGGATTTCAGTCTCAATTGAGACTTTTATGAAGAAAAGGAGCAAAAGGCAGCTAAAAATAAGGAACAAAAGGCCATTCATTGAGAGAGAACTTTATGGATTATCTTCTCAATTCTCAACACAGTTAAATACTTGGTTTCTTTGGAGTCTGGCAATTTGGAAGATACCTTGAGTCTAATATGAATGGCACAAAGGTCGAGAGCCCTCAGTCTTTCCATAACGATCAATTTAAGTCAAGGTTTCACTTTTACCCAAAGAAAATAATCTGTTTGAACTTTGAAGTGGTGAACTATCATCGCATAATCTATACTTACTCCTTGCTCTTATTAATCACCACACTTGGGGGCAAACGTTTTAACAATAATCCAACCGCATGATTAGTCATTATGAATATTTTGACCAAAAGTCAGTCCATTAAAAATAGATTAAAATTAAGAGTCCTGCTAATATGAATAGCCAAGTGGCATACTCAATCGACTCTTTGACGTGGACAAGTTTGAGAACTGTAGATTTGTACGCCTCGGGATACATTTTTTTATGGGGAAGTGCAATCGTGTATCCTGAGGGGTATAGATCTACAATTCCCAAACTTGTCCCATCAAGGAGTCGATTGAGTATGCCACCCAGGTCATATTATTGCAACTCTAAAATTATTAGTACGATAAATAATTAATTTCAAATCAATTTTTATTGAGGTTCAAAATTTTATGTAACTGATTTGCAAAATATGAACATCTCATTAAAATTATATACATTCATATTAAACATACTTCATATCAGAATATTTACTATATATATTATAGAGAGAAATGTAGTAAATATCGGCAATTTATCTAATTAAATGCTCATTTTTTTGCTCTCAAGTTAAAGTTATTCCTTGTTATTATTAAGGGGAGGGAGAGGAAATTAGGTTGCATTCATGAATCTGTATTTACTATTCAAATCAATAAAAATTACCCCAAAAAATATAAACTTTATTTATTGGATAGAGACCCACGTATGACCAATTTGAAAGCTCTATTTGCTTTCCATTTTTGTTTTTTTTTTAAAGGAAAGAAAAAAGAAATTAAAGAAAAGAAAAATGTGGTTAGACTTGGGCTTTCATTATTAGTTGTAGTAATGACAAGAAATATCCAAGTCAATAGAAGAAGAAGAAACAAAGGTCGTCGTATGTGTTGTGGCCATCTAAAATAAATGTTGTACGAGTGTCAACTTGTTTACTAGTCTAGAGTTCCCATCTTCAAGGATATTTCTTGATAATTTGCATGTATTCGAGGCTGACAATCTTTCAGTTTTTGAGGCTTGAATGTAGACACGTTTGCTGACTCTAGATCCTAAGCACCCAGTGTGAAGGATTGAAACCCTCTTCCTATATCTCAATACGAGAGTGGATCCTCTATAATACTTTTTTCCTGCAGTACCTTACAGTTAGATTATATGGTTGAGAAATCGCCATGTCATATAAAGATTAAAATCTTTTTGTTGAAATGTTTGAATATAATGGCCGTTCATTATCAATCTCTAAGATTAGACTTAGAAAATTAATTTTTTTTATTTTTATTTTTATTTCTAATGTGATCCAAATCATGATCATCACATGACTAATGAGTTAAATCTTATTTTTCATCTTAATCTCTCCATTGTTGAAAGAATACTACACAATATTGTTGGAAAAAAACATATCAGAGAGGATCCGCTCCCATTTCAATACATGCCAAATAAATCACAATCTTACGAATTAAAATCTAAAATTCCTCCATTTCAAAATCTCCTTGACAATAGTAGTGGTGAGTGCAAGCTGGCCGGACAATTGGGTTAGAAGAGAAAAAGAAAATAATCTCCTTATCAAAATTTCCTTGGATTGTAACATTTGTGGTATGTATTAAAGTGTGGGAGGAGGGTTTGAATCCTACCCCCAGGATGTACACAATATGAATTTAAGACAAATTTATCCTCTCAAAGGCCAGATATGTTGATATTACCGCGCCATCACACATTCCTAAGTATCTACCAACTTAGTTCTTTCATTGATGCGACAAATAAGCCACTTTTTGAAGTTAATTGAGTTTTTAAATTAAAATACCCTAAATTCTCTTATCCCTCTTTTCAATCCAAGAGATGAGTTCGAATTCGATATTGACATTTTTATGTTTTTTTTTTCTCATTTCAAAGAGAAGCTGTAGCCAAATGTAGTTACAAATCTAATCCTCCAAAATAATTAAGGACAGAGATAATTACTTGATTTACAATAACAAATATTTTTGTGAAAAATGTTACAGTAACATTCAAATGTACATCGATTCTGACATGGCTGATGTGGATGTATGCATGAAATTCATAAATACTTTTCATCGAGATAGGGGTGAAAAGTCCCATTTGGTTAAGTGTGCACCTCCTCATCAATGATGTGAGAATGGATATACATTTCAATGTTACTCCAGCATGAGTATTTCAAGGCACCTTCCTTTCTTTGCCAGCCAATGAACAGCTAGATTCAACTCCCTCCAAGCAAATTCGACTTTTCAAACAATTGACTTGATTGGGGTCAATCCAATTGACTGGTCTTGCTCCGGCCCAAAAGACTCCATCAAGATTTTGCACATTTAATTGAGTCAAGTCAACCACGTTAACTCAGCCATTACATACCAGATCAAAGTCGTTTGGATCTGAACCAACCCATTTGACATAATCCAATTAACTTGATCGACCAAGTTAACTTGACCCGACCTATTTGATAAGAGTCGTGATAATCTAATTCCTCCACATGGCATATTCAAAATACTCTCTACTCCTCAGGAAACACATCTGCACATAACCATATGTGCATATGTGTTTGTCGAAAAGTAAAGATCTATGGTTCCAACACATGCCACATCATGAGAGTATTTTGAGTATGCACCATGGGGAGTCAAAAAGTCATTAATCATTTGATAAATATCAATTTTACAGGCCAGATAACAATTAGAGCAACGCATGAGATTATTTAGAAAAATTGTGATTTTTTTTAACAGTCAAAATACTAGATATCAATTTTACAGTCATTACTAAAGTAAACAGTTCGGGATGTGTGCTGTCTTAGTAAATACTAAATAAGATCATTTCATTGCATGATATTATAACTCGTCGTACATCTAATGTGGTTTTTCGAAAAACAAAATTAGAAATAGTTATGATTTTTTAAATAATTTTTTCTTTATTTAATAATTCATGATATATTCAATTGACTTGCCCTAATTGACATTCGAGACATTAATTGACTCAACTTGAACCTGTATGTGACATCTGGCGAGTTAGGTAAGCTATTGTGTGGTTGAAAAAAGTAGAATCAAACATGTGGCACAAACAAAGCACATCTCAATGATTGATCATAGGGAAGATTCACCGTGTATTTTAACATAATGTTCAACACATCTCAAGGCACCTATTGGTATATTTTGAATTAATTAGAATTTATTTAGATTAAAATGAAATTTAATCTTGAAATAGAATGTCTCTTAAATGATTGGAGAGATATTATGTATCTTGACAATAGTCATTTATTTGGAATTGAGAATTCCTTGATTTAAGGAGGGGATTGATTGCTTTTCTTCATTTAGATTAATTTTTTTATGAGTAGCGTTCAATGGCCAACAGTTTGGCAAACATTTTGGCAAACACATTTTACAAAACATGGGTTAGAGGTCTTGGAATGGGCTGATTTTTGGTGAGGATGATCTCTATGGTGAGGAGATCATCATCACCAAAAATCAGCCCATTCCAAAACTTCTAACCTCATCAAAAATGGTTTACAAAAAATGGACGGTTCACGATTTTTCAAGTTGTAAAATGGGGCTAGAAGTTTTGGAATGAGCTGATTTTTGGTGAGGATGATCTCCTCACCGTAGAGATCATCCTCACCAAAAATCAGCCCATTCCAAGACCTCTAACCCATGTTTTGAAAAAGTGTTTGCCAAAATGTTTGCCAAACTGTTGGCCATGGATAGGGACCCTTTTTTTATATATTTTAAGGGAGAGCTACCATGTCAAAGGGTGGGGGAGAAAAAAATGATATTGGAGGAAAAAAGTAAACATGACCATGGGAGATGCATCCAGATTCATGACGGACCTCGTCAACAACTCCTTTACTTGATAAGGGCGGGGCTGGCAAGAGGGGCCAACTTCATCCCCTAATTATTATCAAAAATAAATAAAAATCAATTTCTTTTATAAAGCTTATCCTCCACAAAAATCAATATAAGAGGAAAACCCTATGTTCTCAAATTAATGAGTGGCTCCCCTGGTCCAAATCAAATATTGAAGAAAGCTTCAAAGTTCATGCCTTCCCATTAATATGACATGTGGCCCCTTGTATTGTCAAAATGAAGTCATATCCACTATATTTTTGGAATATTTGAGATGCCTCCTCCTTTTTCAAATTATTTACATGCTCCCTTTACCTTGGTCTTTTCTCATAGACTTATAAAAATGACTTCAATGGCATCAAGATCCTCATTACCATCATCATATTGTAGCCGTCATCATCACTACCATGATGACCGGGTTTGGAAAGAAATATCTGAACTATCTTTACATTTTTTATGATAAGAGAAGGCTGAGGTCAAGGGGCATTTCACCAAGGTGAAAACGTAGTGTATCTCAAATATTCACTAGAACATGGACGTTTCACACGAGGGAGAGTTCAAGTTTTGTTTAAGAGACTAATGTAAAATGACCTAAATGTCTTTGTCTTCAAAGTCTAATCAAAATCCCATGATTTTTCTCTCAAAAAATATATATCATCTTTAAACAATTAAATTGTAGGGTCAATCAATTTTAATTTATTCAATCTTGTCTTCTATCCGTCAAATTAAATGTCTTGTAAAAGACCCTTGATTTTTCTACTAAAAAATCCATCTTTCCACTTTTCTAAAATCTTGTATTTTTCTTGAGGTTTGAAGGTTGTAGCGTTTCTAGAACATGAAACCCATCAAAGCGATAAAAGACAATTGTTAAAACACTAAAAGAAACAAAAAAGAAAAAAAAACAAAACAAAAACAAAAACAAAAACAAAACAAAACAAACAAACAAACTTACTTTTTTGTTGAAGTAATTAGCTAAGTGAGAAATGATTTTTTTTTAAAATTATTTTTGTTTAATGGTGTATTTAATTTCCTTCTCAATAGACCTTATTTTTTTAGAAAGGAATAGTACATTTTCTCTTCTTTTTTATTCGTACTAGCTAAAGTGCAATAAAACAACTTTTTATTTTTTGAAAGGTCTAAAACAATTATTTACATTATCAGTTGATTAAAGTTTGCTCCCTACAAGAAAATCCCAACTCCGCCCTTGTACATGATGTTTCTCTTTTCTTTATTCTTTCCTATAGGTGTCTTTAGATAATCTTGAGTGTGCATCAATGGAAAGAATTCGTTCAGGAAAAACCTTGAGGAATCGACGGTATATTGAAAACCAAGGAGAAGGGTAAGGCTCTTACGCAATGTCAAGTTCCTATTCATATCACTTTTGAAGTTGTATCCGACTTTCTTCAAGCCCTCAAAAAATTTAGAAGTTTTATGTTTTTCTTTCTTCAAAAAAATAAAAATGTGATAAAGTTGACTTGAGCTTTCATTATCAATAGTAGTAATGGCAAAAGAATTATCTAAAGTCAATAGGAGAGAAGCAAAAACAAGGTCGAGTTGTGGCTTTCCATAATTAATATTATGGACAACTAATATGAAAGGGTCAACATGTTTACAAGTCTAAAGTAGCCATCTTCACTTGTATCTCTCGATAACATGTATTTTGAGGATGAGTATCTTTATTGACCCGTGTTGGGTTATGTCTTCTATTCTTGTATATAGAGGGTTGTCGTGGATTCAACCCGAAATTTTTTATGATCTGTTAACGAACCGCATGACCCGTTTAATTGGTAATGTGTGGGGTTTCCCGTTTGGTTTGGTTTTGGATCCGACCCATTTAACCTCTTTGTAACCTTAAGTATATAAAAGGTAAGAGATGAAACCCTAAAGGAGTGTGAGAGATATACGAGAGACAGAGAGAAATTGTAACATAATTCTTCTTTAGTTAATATAGTGAAATTGTCATTTTCGTCCGTGGATATACGTCGATGCTTTGACCGAATCACGTATATCTTGTGTTGTGTGAGATTCTTGTGTTCTTGTTTAATTTATACTTCGGATCATAAGATTTTTTCTAACAAACTGGTATTAGAGGTATGGCTGCAAAATATGATGTCAAGAAATTCGATGGAAGGAACGATTTTAATTTATGGCGAGTTCAAATGAAAGCTTTGCTTGTTCAGCAAGGTTCATTAAAGGCATTGTTGGGAAGCGATAATTTACCTGAATCGTTGAAACCAAAACAGAAAGAAGAGATCATAGAGAAGGAACACAGTATGATTCTGTTGTCTTTGGGGAATGAAATCCTGCGAGAAGTCGGTGATTCAAACACGACAGATCTACTATGGATAAAGCTAGAAACTCTATACATGACAAAATCTCTCACAAATCGATAATATCTAAATAAACGATTTTACACCTTACGGATGCGAAAAGGTACTTCTATCCCTAATCATCTTGATGAATATAATAATATTCTTATGGATTTAAAGAATGTTGGTGTTAAAATTGATGAAGAAGATCAGGCCATATTTTTTTTTTGTTCTTTACTACCTTCATATGAAAATTTTGTTGATACCCTAATGTATGAAAAAACTACTGTTTTGGTTGAGGAGATTAAATTTGCTTTAAATTCTAAAGAATTGAAGAAGAAAGTAGATGAAATTAAAAAAAGCTCAGGTGAAGGTTTGTTTGTTAGGGAGTGATCAAATCATAAAAGGAACCATAATGGAAAAGGACGGTTTAGATTAAAATCAAAAACTAAAAAGTTAAAGTGTTTCAATTTTCATCAATAATGACACTTTAAAAGAGATTATCTAGAGCGTAAAGGGAAGGTAAAACAAAATTATAATGACCATAATGTTGGCAATGCAGCAGTGGCAAATTGAAACAGTAATAACGGTGATGTACTCTCAATTTCTACCAATTTCTCCAGTGAAGAGTGGATTCTTGATTTGGCGTGCACTTATCATATATGTCCCAATAAAGACTGGTTCACAACCTATCGACTTTTTGATGGGAGTGAAGTTCTTATGAGAAATAATACTACTTGTAAGGTAGTGAGGATAGGCACAGTTCGGGTGAAGATGTTTGACGATATTGTGAGGACATTATCATATGTTAGACACGTTTCATATTTGAAGAAAAATTTGATTTCCTTGGGTATGCTAAACTCAAATGGCTGTTGTTACAAGGCAAGGGATGGAGTAGTTCGAGTTTTTAAGGGTGCTATTGTGGTAATGAAAAGGTTGAAAAAGAATGGGTTGTATGTATTGCAAGGATAGACAATTACAGGTACGGCGTCCGTATCAGCAGCATATTTAGACACCACCAGATTGTGGCATATGCGTCTCGGGCATATGAGTGAGAGAGGGATAACAGTATTGAGCAAACAGGATTTACATGATGGAAAGAAAATTGGAAAATTAAACTTTTGTGAGCATTGTGATTTCGGGAAGCAGTGCAAAATAAAGTTCAATACGGGTATTCACAGAACCAAGGGTATTTTGGATTATATCCATTCTGATTTATGGCGTCCATCTCCAGTTGCATCACATGGTGGAGGTAAATACATGTTAACGTTCATAAATGACTTTTTGAGGAAAGTCTGGATATTTATTTTGAAGAGCAAAAATGAAGTTTCTGTCAAATTCAAGTAATGGAAGACATTGATAGAAAAACAAATCAAAAAACAAATCAAGTGATTGAGGATTGATAACGGTTTGAAAATTATCTTTAGAGAATTCGATGAGTTCTGTAAAAATGAGGGTATTGTGTAGCATCACACAGCATGAAAAACACCACAACAAAATGAGGTTGCAGAATGAATGAACATGACTTTATTAGAAAGGATGCGGTGCATGCAATCAAATTCTAGTTTACCGAAGCAGTTTTGGGCTGAAGCTGTTAACACAGCTTGTTATCCTGTGAACAGGTCTCCTAACAATGCTATTGAGTTCAAAACTCCAGAGAAGGTGTGGTCGAGGTCTCCTACTACATATTCTAGGTTGAGGATATTTGGGTGTCCAGCATATGCTCACGTAAATGATGGTAAACTTAAACCAAGGGCAAAGAAATGCATATTTCTTGGATATTAAGCTGGATTGAAAGGTTACAGATTGTGGTGCCCAAATGCAATAAGGAAAAAAATTTCTTATTAGTAGGGATGTGACATTCGATGAGTCTGTCATGTTCAGTGCGAAAAAGGTACTCAATACTGAAAGACCTCGTGATGTCATTGAATAGGTGGAGCTAAAGGCTTTTGTTTTGAAAAATAATGGCACACATGATCTAGATCAAGAGGATGAAGAACCACAACAAGATCTTATTATCAGGGATGAGGTTCAGTACAGCTTGGCTAGAGAAAGACAAAGGAGGCAAGTTAGGCCATCGTAGAGATTTGCTCATGTAGATTTGGTGGCTTATGCACTTAGTATGACAGAAACCATGGATGATAAGAAGCCATGTACCTATCAAGTGGCCATCACATGTGAGAAGTCAACACAGTGGCGTGTTGCCATGAATGAAGAAATCGAGTCTTTTCACAAAAACCAAACATGGGAGATTGTTGAGAAGTTAGAAGGTCAGAAGATTGTGAGATGCAAATGGGTCTTTAAGAAAAAGGAAGGAATTTCAAGTGTTAAAGATGCTAGGTTCAAAGCAAGATTGGTGCCAAATGGGTATACGCAACGGGAAGGTATGGATTTCACCAAGGTTTTCTCGTTTGTGGTGAAACATACTTCTATTAGGGTGCTCCTTGCCATGGTTGCCTTATACAATTTAAAACTTGAACAATTTGATGTAAATACTATTTTTCTACATGGTGAGCTTGAAGAATAGATTTATATGCATCAGCCAAAGGGATTCAGTATTCAAGGGAAGGAAGGTCATGTGTGTTTGCTAAAAAAATATTTATATGGCCTGAAGCACTCTCCTAGATAGTGGTATAAGATGTTTGATACTTTTATGGTATGAAACAATTATACCAGAAATAAGTACGACAGTTGTGTTTATCATCGGAGGCTCACAGATGATTCGTTTATGTATTTACTGTTATATGTAGATGACATGTTGATTGCATACAGAGATACATCTGAGATTAGGAGGCTGAAGACTCAACTCAGTAGTAAGTTTGAGATGAAATACTTAGGGATTGCAAAGAAGATTTTAGGTATGGAGATTCATAGGAATAGAGGAGCAGGTGGATTGTATGTATCACAAAGAAAATACATTGAGAATGTGTTATATCTCTTTGGGATATAAGAGTCTACGTTTGTGAGTACCCTTCTAGTAGCTCATTTTAGACTCTCAACTCAGATGTCCCTGCAAACAGAGGAGGAGGTGGAGCACATGTCTCATGTTCCTTATGCTAGTACTGTTGGCAATCTTATGTATGTCATGGTTTGTACTAGGCCTTACATTTTACATGCAGCTAGTGTAGTGAGCAGATACATGGATAAACCTGGGAAGATCCACTAGCAAGCAGTCAATTAGATACTGAGGTACTTAAATGGTACTATAGGAGTTGATTTGCTATATGATAGAAGTAGTGACACTTCTGAGAGTGTTGTTGGGTATGTCGATTCTGATTATGCTGATGATCTAGATAAGATGAGATCTTTAACGGGCTATGTTTTCACTCTTTGCGGTAATACCATCAGTTGGAAGGCAACTTTGCAGTTCACAGTCGCATTGTCTACCACAGAGGCTAAGTATATGGCAGCTACAGAAGCAGTAAAGGAGACAATATGGTTGCAGGGCTTGATTACTGATTTGGGTTTGGAACAAGGTGTTACTATGGTATTTTGTGACAGCTAGAGTACAATACATCTAACTAACAATCAGATGTATCATAAGAGAACCAAACATATTGATGTTAGATTGCACTTCATCCAAGATGTGGTTGCTTAGGGTGTTATTGTAGTGAGAAAGATTGATATAGCAAAGAATCCAGCAGATTTAATGACTAAGGTCATCTCATGTATCAAGTTTAGGGCAGCCTGAACTTGATAGGTGTTTGCAGTTCTTGAGGCCCTAGTGGGGCAAGGCGAAAGCGGTTTCTTTTTGGAATTGAAGCCAAAGTGGAGATTTGTTGGATTATGTCTTCTATTCTTGTATATGGAAAGTTGTCGTGGATTCAACCTAGATTTTTTGATGATCCGTTAATGACCCGCATGACCCATTTAATTGGTAATGTGTGGGTTTCCCCACCCGTTTAACCTCTTTGCAAAATATTGGGCCCATTTGGTTTGATTTTGAATCCAACCCATTTAACTTCTTTGTAACCCTAAGTATATAAAAGGTAAGAAGTGAAACCCTAAAGGAGTGTAAGAGATATATGAGAGACAAAGAGAAATTATAACCTAGTTCTTCTTTGATTAATATAGTGAAATTGTTGTTTTCGCCCGTGGAAATAGGTCGATGATTTGACTGAACCACGTATATCTTGTGTCATGTGAGATTCTTGTGTTCTTGTTTGATTTATACTTCAGATCATAGGGATTTTTCTAATAACCTGAGATAATTGTTGGAACCTTTTAAATGATCTTTAATCTGCGTAGCAAGATCACTTGTTCTAAGAATCTAAAAATAAATTAAAAATGAAAAAAGAATGGACAATGTAGGGTTCTTTCTTTGAAACCTAGGGATTCAATGGACTATAACTACAACCTATGCCTTAAAAGTTAAAAAACACTCTAAGCATTTTTTATTTTTTTTTACCAGTATATTTAGTTGACTCAACTCGACCGACATTCAAGTTGAATTGCTAGTTTTAAATGATTGATTCCAACTTAACTATCATATATTATTAATTGTTACTTAATTACCTATAAACGTTACAATCAATACTTGAAGGATTTTTGAAGACTTGCATTCCTTTTTCAATAGGCATATTAATTAGACATGCCTCTCACAACGTGAAAAAAGCCTATATTTGACAGTCCAAGGCCATCTAATTTCATAAAATTTGATGGACCAAGGCGTCAAAATTTTCATTGTCAAATTTTTTTTTTTCGATGAACTGAAACCGTTAAATTAGTAGAGGATGGGAGATATTTCATGGCACTAAGCCGTCGAATTGGGGATCATAAAAAATTTCAACGGCCATAGGCATCAAAATTCGCTTTCTAAAATTTGTGGGCTTTGGCCCATCAAATTTTCTTGTCAAAATTGTCAGTTTTCACATAGTGTCTCTCGGTTACAAAAACCTCCTCTGATGGGCCTATTATGAAATGACATAGAACTTAGACTTTCTCCCAAGAATAACAAGCTTATAAAGTCATCTTGGGAAGAGTAAGTAATGTCTTTCCAACAACACTGCTTAGACTCCAACCCTTAAACAGAAGATCAAGCCCAAGACTAGAAAAACTATACAAAAGCTCCAGAAAATTACAAAACCCTCTCTTGAAGCAGAAATCCACATTCTTAACCAATAAGACACATAGCTTGAGAGTGAAAAAACATTGCACAATACCTAGGAGAAGATTGGGGGATACTGGGTTCCTCGTTTTTCTCATCAAAGCCACCACAAAGAATAAGTGCAGCAAGACCTTTCGAAAAAGACGTTATCAATTGATAAAGCATAAAGTTTAAAGAGAAGAAAAGTCACACCAAACCTCCAAAGAAGAACAAGCACTACAAGCCCTTCATAAGAGAAACATAATAGGCTTTATACCGAATTATACATGTAGTCTGTGCTTAGACATCTCATCTGAAAAATGTCTCATCTCAAGGAACTTAATCTTTATTAATTTTTGTTCCTTTTGAAAAGGTTGTGATGGAACAATAAATGATATTTTTATGTACTGTGTGTCAATTTGAAGGGTTTTCTAGGCTAATTTCATAACCCTAATGTGAATTGAGTGTGCCTCCCCCAAGTCCGTCCTTGTACTGTGGGGTCATTTTTGAAAGAAAATTTTGGTGTCTATCTACTCTATCATAACACCCAATCCCCACCGTTAAAACTCAAAATTCCATAATTGGGATAAAAGAGGATACATCACTAAGCTCTAAGATATTTAAGTCCCAACTATTGGATCACATTTTAATATATTCTCTTTACCAAACGAAAAAGGGACACGTTGATCAGCCTTTGTTTTCCTTTATCACATGACAAGACAGATTCTAAAAATGAACGATACATTAGTTTTCTGCTTTCCCCAATTTTGGTTGATACACACTTCAATGCAAAAGCATAAACTGGTAATTGGATCATCACCATTTTCAATGGCACAAGTTTTCCTATTATTACAAGTTTAGACATCAATTTTAGAAAAACCAATGTATACAGTCCCGCAAAAACTTCATTTAGACATTGGTTTGGCAAAAATCAACGTCTAGTCCAAAAAAGTGATGTCTAAAGTCTTTTTTTTAGCAGTGATTCGAGCCAATTTTCATCAGATCTGTGATGGGCCTCTAGCTGCAAAAAATGGTATGTTCTAGCTCAAACTGCCTCTAATCATGCCCAACTACATGCATTCGGGCCAATTCACAACTGCCCCGGGCCAAGCACATTTTGTTTTTTATGTGCCTAACTAAAGTTCAAAACTATTTAGTATATGTATATATTAGTCTTCAATCCTGCCTTTTAACAAGCCATCTCAAGTACTAATGCTTCATGTTGCTCCAGGACCTAGCCCTCATGGCGCCTCTCAGCTCTTAATGAAACACATGAGTGTTTAACAAAGAGACATAATCTTTCCATTACTACCCCAAAGGTCACATGCGTTGCTCCAATGGTTATCTGGCCTTTAGAAAGTACAGTTTTACACTGAAGAGAGAATATAATGCAACTGTGATGACTATAATGTCGATATTTAAGCAAGAATTCTCCTCCCAAATGCAAGGAAAAGCTCAAAATATCTATTACTCTAATAGTTGGCACTCTTACCTATCCAATGACGTCAATCAGATGTTGAGTTGAACAGAGGCCATTTGGTCCTCCCCATTATTTTTTATCGTTCTGCATAGATTGTAGAAAATCACTACAAGTTTCAAAGTTCCCCAGAAAAATCAAGCCAATAAGCCTTGGACTTCTATGAGTCCTCTATTATTACAAAATCACGACACCAAGTTTGTTTAGCATAATCTCGATTTGACGAATGTATAAATTCTGTTTCGCCATCTTTTGGACTGGGTGTTCATTGGAGTGAATTTTTACACATTTTGGTTATGTTGTTACTATTTTTTCAGGTTTGTAAGATTGGTTGCTATTTGCTTACTGGTTGGAGTTTTCTCAGATTTTCTGCTTAAACAATTGATTTTGGGTAGTCGATCGAGCATAGAATTTATATTTATAAATTATAAATGAAATACAAATTCTCCAAGATTTGTAAGCTTGGTACATGTATACATGTGTACAAATCAGTATTCTATTTACCGTCTAACATTGTAACAGTCACCTCATTTGGAGAACACAACTTCTTCCCACTTGATAATAAATCTGTCTCAGCGAGACATCTTTCATTATAAAACCAGGTTGTTTTGGTTTGGGTAAAATCGCACCCTCATAATAACAACAGATGACATGCTAGGCCTGTCTTTTGGGCTCTTTTGCACACATAAAAGACCCACTTGTATGCATCTTAACACTTCAGACAAGGAAAAATGATCGTCCATTAATGAATCCGCTAGTTCCAAGGCCTTGCCCTCATTTCATAGTTTCCATGCCTAAAAAGAAAAAAAAAATACTTTATAACCAAAACACACACGCACACACACACACACACACACTTGCATGTCCAAGAAGGTTGAGATCATGTTCAGGATGAACAAACCCTCTGTTCTTGTACCATTAGTTATCACCAACACCAAAACACCGAAGCTAAAGACATCGGATTTTGATCGATTGTAAAGCTTGCAATAAAGATGCAGAGATAGAGATTTGAACTAAGACTTTGGGCAAGTCGAATTCGTTCTACAGGGACAATGAAGATTCAAAGATTCATTCGGTTAGAAGTCCAAAACAGAATTGGAAAATAGATTTTTCTTAAAAACAAAACAGATTTGTTGCATAAATGAAATGGAAATTAACTTGCAATTTGAAATAAAAACAGAAAGTAGAGATTGAAGATATAAGAAAGGAGGTTTAGAGAAATCAAATCAGCTTTTGCAAACTATCCATAATGCAGATCAATTCCAAGAATAACTCAATCCATGTAGCAAGTCATTGCTCATGGATCGGAAGGTGGAGCGGTTTAATTATCAAAGGTAACCAAGAGACATTCATGAAAATTCAGATTTAATTGAGATTGCCTAGCTTATATTCAGATTCTTCACAGAGCATAGCCGTTCTTGAACTTATCTAAGTAATGGCTATCAAAGTTTGAATCAGAAATATAAGTAGATCATCTAATCAAAGTAGAATTTCTAGAATAGTAAACATGTAAGCAAAATAAGGAATTAAAACTACATTAGAGGGATAAACTTGCTTCGGCATCATTGATCTCTCTAAAGAGGATCTAGCCGATCATCGCAAGGATCATATTGCAACAATACTAAAAGCAAGAAGATAGATGGAAAGGAAATGTAAAATAGAAATGCAACTTGATTCCTTTCTTGATAATCTCTCAAAAGAGTTACAATAGAGCCAATGGCTTACTCTTGATGTTCTCACTACACTCAAGATCTCACCAAAAGGAAAATTACAGAGAATTAAAGAGAAGAAATCAAAAATTAGAGAAGAAGAGAGCAAGGAGAGGGACCCTTCTCTAAAATCAACCCTTCAATTTATAACATTTGTATTCGGGTAATCGGGTCAACTTTTCGGATGATTTGCTTCGAACTACCCATTCAGTTATAACCACCGAAGCAATTGGAAGCTTCTGTGAAAACTTCGAGGACAAATTCCTCGAGATGACCGCGGCGCGGTCATGCCTAGCCGCGGCGCGGTGACGTGGCGCCCAAATCGATCGAGATTTTTCTAGAAACTTCCTTTCGGCCCGCGTATTGTAACTGTAATTGTTATTTCTTTTATTGGTTTCCGAATGTGCCCTTTTCACCTGAAATTAGTAACAAACTATTGTTAGTCACATTAATTTGGGATTTAATAAAATTTATTATTATTTTAAGGGAACTAGTATTTATACGATGGTAATCTCGGTGAAATACGGTCCCAAAATGATATTATTGGGACCTTATCAGATTTCACTGAAAATAGCCCATCAATCCCATACTCCAGAGACATATAACCACTACGTACACGACATCATCAAAGAAAAATATTTGTAAGCAATGAAAATGAATGTCAAAGAGCAAGTCTCATGGTAATTATGTGTCCCAATAACCGTTCTTGTTTTTGCTTCTATCTCGTTCCCTCCAAAGGTTTTTGCCATGCCGAAATCTGAAATTTTGGGAATCTCACCGTCTAGTATTGTGCTGGCTCATTCTTGAATCACTATGAAGATAAAGAATTCCATGAGCTATACCCACTATGATGTCAAAGCATTTTCGCCAACTCAGCGAAGTACTTCTTTCTTGACCTGAGCCAGTTTTACAAAAGGTCAGCTTTTGTTGGCGCACTATTTTGTTTACAGTATCAAATAAGCAACCTATATATCAAGTGTTGAGGAACCAAACCAAAGATAAAGAAATCTAAACTTCTGTCGGGAATTTATTCATAGATTAACATCTTTTCTTCTGTTTGAAGGCAACACCCCGGAAGCCTAACTGGGTTCCTGTGTTGAAGTTTCATAATCAAAATAGCTTTGTCTTGATTGATTTCTTCATTACCTGTTTGTTTACGATCAAAATGACTGAATACATTTGCACCATAAGAAACAAAGTCTGTAACAATGTGATATTTAGATACTTCTTGAGAACGAACCATATTTTTCGAGTCATGACAAGGTAATTAAATTGTTTTATAGTCCTCAGGTCTATCTCATGACGAACTTCCAAAACTACGAAATTGGTGGACTAAGAAAAGAACATAGCTTAAGGTGTTGAGAAAAATCTAGAGTACTCGACTCTAAATGCACAAATATTGGATATAAACAAGTAAACAAATTACTTGTACTATACTCTTAATAAAAATACCACTCACAAGTTGAAGAAGAAAATAACACTCTATTACGAAAAACACTATTTTTACAAACACTCACACTTTCTACAACCTCTCAACTTGTTTTCTTACTTCTTGTTTCGAAATGAGAGGACTCACTCCTATTTATACTAGTGGCACCTCCTTAACTAATGGCTAGAATTGTGCTAGCACATTTTTAATCTAATGGTTACAATTTTGTTATCTAGAACTTTCTAAAAATATCCATTAGTTTAGAGTTTTCCATCAAAATATCTATTATTCTAGAATTTTCTACTTTTCTCTTATCTTAAAAATAACATTTAAAGTTTTCTTTAAGAAGATTCTAGAAATTGGGCTTTGAGTAAAAAGTTTGAGCTTTTTCAATTGGACTGGTGTTGGATTTTAACATAAGGCTCATGCTCTCGTTCACTAAAGAAGCCGATGTATCAGGCAATTTCACCAATGAAAACTTCACAAACCCATCTCCATTACTGCAATTCAATGGTGTTCTCCTTATGCAACTACCCGACCAATCCACCCATTCCCAATCTTGTGGCATTTTCGATCTAAATCCCTTTAAACAGTTGCAAACAGGCGCGTTGTTATTTTACAGGTACCATAAGCACCACATAGGCCATAATTGTCACAGTTGTCTTTCTAGAATGTTACAATCAAAATCCACTCTAAGCTTCGATCATTGCATGTAAAGCATCGAATCAAGCCCGATATAATTGTTGTTGCATTCGAACTTATAATATCTCTTCGTCATTAGACAAAAGTGGGTATGTGGACTGGGTTATTCAGCATGTTAGAACTGCTGCTAATCGGAGCCCATTCCATGGCCCAGATCCCAATAGATCGATCGATCCATTATGTACGAAAAGTTCATTAAATTGATGAGGATCCATGCTGTTAGTAAAATCACCAGGAGAAGGGTCTTGTGGGCTAGTCCATGATGTCAAGTATCTATTTTTTTAGGTTCGGTGTTGTCGTTCCTTTTTTCATATTTCAAAACAAGATTCCCCGAGTCTAAGAGCTGGGCAATTGTATCATCGGCCGTGGAATGATTTCATTTTGAAGACGACCAAATAGCATTATTGGTTCAATTGAGAAGTATGAGATTTCCATTGTTCTCGATCCTCAAAATTCCTCCAGAGGGATCACTAAGCGGGTTGTTTCGGTTTGCAACCTAAACTATAGTTCGAATTGGAATGTTCTTTATTGTACCATATTCCAAGGTACTAGTTATTGGATTTAGGATGGAAGAAGCCTAATTCGAAGGTTTGACCTGAGAAAACTAAGGTTTGGTTGTCTTTAAGGACTTTGGTATGAATTAGAGCGTTGGTTGTAGTTGAGAATTTTGATAAGAAAGAGTGTAAATTGGTGAAGACTGTCCATGGAGAGGATATGGTTATCCTCAATTTGGGACGACAATGGAATGCTACGTTTGTTCAGAACCATTAAATTTTATCAGTTTCGGCTCCGATACTCAAAATAAAGGAATTGGAACCTGAAGCAGAACCAGAACCGTCTAGAAGAAACTTCTTAAACGGTTCTAGTTATCGATTTCGATTTTCAATCAGTTTGGTTCCAAAAGCCCCAATTCCAATAAAGAGGGATCCAGAACATGTAATTTTTATTCGGGTTCTGTTAATGGGTAACCATTGACACTCCTGCCCCTTCCAGTGGGATTTTCAAACTGATGACACCCCTTGGAGATGAAAGAGATGGTTTAGGAGAAGAGGTTGATAGAGGCCCTAACTACACTATCAGTGAAGTAGGCCTAAGTGGAGGGGACAGAACAGAATGAATCTAATCTCTGGCCCAACAAAAGGAGGATCTGAAAGATAGTAAGCTTAGTTCCAATAGGGACATATCTTCGTCGGTTTCAACCGTAGTTTCAAATCTTGTCGATCTATCTCACACGTCGTCTCAGTTGACAACTGAGATGAATTGGACAATATTTTGAAAATCTCATCCAAATCAATGAAACTCGGCCTAGTCAATCTGGATATTGTATTTTTTTTAATCAAAATAACTAGTTCTTTTTTCTTTTTTTTTATTTAAATATTTATTAACTAAATAAAAATATGTTCTTGTGACTGAGCATCTTCTAATCAAATTTATTTTATAAAAAAGTCAAAATTATTTACCTACAAATAGTCACAGAGGATTGAAACCAATTTGATTTTGTCTTCTAGGCAGTAGACCTTTCATTGGTGTCCATATGCTTAAACAATGAAGTAGCGTGCCAAAATTACCCATATAAGGAAAGCATAACAATGCTGCAATTTTGAGTATCTTGTTAGAGTCTATCAATACTCTTTAAATAAAAAAATTGATGTAGGCAGTAAGAAAGGAGAAAAAGCCATATGCCATGACTGCAAGTATGGCTCAAAATGAGCGTTGAATGGGAAAATAAGATTCACATTGTCGATCCCATACTAATTAATAAAATGATGTTCCAAAGGCTAAACTGATGAATGATTTCAAATTGAATGCAAAAGAATGGTGATGGAACATATTTTATTTACAAAATTTCAAAGTTTTAAGGGGGGATGGTAACAATTTCTATCGACCCTCTAGCAATGTAACAGTTACTTCATTCCGAGTACAAGATTTTTCCACACTAGATGAGGATTCTGCCTCAACAGAAGACCTTTCGGTATAAAAACCTGGTTGTTCGGGTTGGGGCAACATCATATTCTCTCTCTCCAACATTGAAATCACAGATGACATTGTTGGCCTGTCCTCGGTTCGTTTTTGCACACACAAGAGACCCACTTGGATACATCTCAACATTTCAGACAAGGGAAATGAATCGTCCATTGATGCATCAATAAGTTCCAAAGCCTTCCCTTCATTCCATAGAGTCCACGCCTGAAACAATTCCAATTCATATTATTTTTCTAATCATTAATGCACAAAATAAGTTCTGCAGAGACGATACGTTCAAATAAAGAAGACAGAATTTTTCATGTGTATACTTACATGTCCTAGAAGATTGAGGCAGTGGTCAGGATGTATAAACCCTCGGTTCCTCTTTCCACTTACTATCTCCAATACTAGAACACCAAAGCTAAAGACATCGGATTTCACTGAAAATAACCCATCTACCGCGTACTCTGGAGACATATAACCACTACATTCAATAAGAAAGAGGGAAATACATGAGTAACAAAATCAGATGTTGTTTGAGGTCATTACGGCGGACAACATTCATAAAAAAAGTTGCAAAAATGAGTATTGGAGGAGACACAAAAGACCCATTCTCTAAAGTCATGTCTGGACCAGATATGAAAGCTATTGTAGTCATCACATATTACATTGATATTGTTTTACTTACTAAGTTCCAATTACTCTCTTTGTCTTGGCTTCAGTTTGATCTCCTCGAAAAGTTCTTGCAATACCAAAGTCCGAAATCTTGGGGTTCATCTTATCATCTAGTAGAATATTGCTGCCTTTGAGATCTCTATGAATAATTCTCAATCTTGAATCTCGGTGAAGATAAAGAAGTCCTCGAGCGATTCCCTCAATAATGTTGGAGCGCTTTCTCCCATCAAGTATTGTCCTTCTTGTCTCATCTGAACCAAATCTTAATCAAGTTATTTCTGGCTATTGTTTACTTCATTTGAACAAAGTAAATATTAGATCTTGTAAGAGACAAACCAAAAATAAAGGAACTCAAGCTTCCATTGGACAAGTACTCATATATTAACATCTTTTCTTCGCCTTGAATGCAACAACCCAAAAGCCTAACGAGATTCCGATGTTGAAGTTTGGCGATCAAAATAACCTCATTTTTAAACTCTTCGATGCCTTGTCCAGAATTCTTTGACAGCCTCTTTACTGCAATTTCTTGTCCCGTTGCTATCACACCCTACGATGAACATTCAGATTGATATCATACAATAGACATCATGTGATATATATTTTTTCTTGTCTTTTCAAGGCCACAGTGAACCTGATTGATAACGTAATATGAAAGGAAGTTACCTTATAAACAGAACCGAATCCTCCCTCTCCAATCTTATTTGTAACAGAGAAATTGTTAGTAGCTGTTGCAATTGTAACCAAATCAAATACAGGTAACTCTGAGTTTTCCTCTTGACTTTCCACCGAGTAATCTCTGCCTTGGTCGTCTGCTAAAGTGAAAAAAAAAATTGATTGATTATGAACAAAGGAAAAAAAATATATATGTGGAACTACTACAAAAAATGTGTGTGGTGTATGCACTGTCCATGTTGTGATTCTTCAGTGCTTCATCTCACCAGACCAGTTTGTGGTTGTTCTAGGCTGTAGATTGGGATCTGTAATTCCAAATCAGTTAGCTGCGTCCAAGGTAGGACCAACAAAATGGTGGATCAGGTTTTGTGTCCCCAAGTGAATGCATGAACATAGAACTCATGGATGGTTACTGTTGGTCAGAGTGAAAATATATACGTTTTCTAAGGGTGTGTTTGCATGTTGGGTTAGGTTCGGCAAGTGCTTAAAATTTTCATTTGAACAGTGTTAACCAACCAACTACTCCAAAAGACCGATCTGTTGGAGAGGGAGAGAACTTGGCTTAATTGGGGTATGACACACCCGAGAGTGGAGGAAAATATATACTCAACACTCCCCCTTCACCCATAAGGGTGGAAAGAATCGAACCCATGACCTATATGAACCAAACGCCCTGATACCATGTTAACCAACCAACTAATCTAAAAGACCGATCGATTGGAGAGGGGGATAACTATGAACATAAGAGGGTCACAGGGATAAACTGGGGTACGACACACCCAAGAGTGGAGGAAAATATACACTCAACAGGAATTGTTAAAAAAAATGTGTGTATTCTCCATGTTTTGATTCTTCAGTGCATGGTCTCACCCAACTAGTTTGTGATTGTTCTAGGCTCTAATTTGGGATCTGAAATTCCAAATTAGTTACCGGCATCCAAGGTAGAACCAACGAAATGGTGGATTGGGTTTTATGACCCGAAGTGAATGCATGAACATATAACTTATGGATGGTAACTGTTGGTCAAAGTGCGGATATATACATTTTCTAAGGGTGTGTTTTAATGTCGGGTGAGGTTTGGTGAAGTGCCTTTAAATTTTCATTTGAACAGCTTAGTGGTTAGTATTTTTCCAGTTGCCCAAAAGCCAAAATTCTCTTAAGGGAATCCTCAACTTGATTCCTACCCTAACAACCTAACAAATCTGTTTTATTTTGAATCAACTTCAACTTCAAAGTTTCGCAATTTAAACTATTGGGGGTTCACATTCAGTGGTGTGGCGAGTTCTAGGCAGGAAAGAAAAACGATTTAATCCCCATTTAAGTGTTTCACTCTCAAAGAATTCCAGAAAGTTTGGCCGAGTCACATTACCTGCTCTGTTTCGCTTGATCTTCCAAATAATAAGCCAAATGAACAAACCCAAGAGAAGCATCCCTGATAGTACCAATACCATGACTATTACCAGAACTCGTTTTTCCTTCTTATTCTGCTTGAAATCTACATATCGATAACCATAGCCACCAAGCCGGAGTTCAGGAATATGTCGGTAAGCGAAAAAAGAAAAAGAAATTGTTAACAGCGGGAAAAAATCAAGGTAATAGGGTTAGGACTGCATAATCATGAAATTAGAGATTTAATCACGAAGTTCGTAAAAGTCGTATCTTATTAAAAAATCGTAATTAAATCGTTTAAGAAAAAAGTCAGGATTTAATCAGGACTTTTTCATTAAGTTATAGACTTTGGTGACTATGTCCATCCCAATAAGAAAGTTTGTTACTCAGTCTGGAATTGTTCTAGCCAATTCTGTGATCTACCAGGCCAAGCCTAGGCTGGATAATTTTTACGCGCGTTGCATGTTGGCTTGGACCAAGCATTAGCTTAAAGTATGCCATGCTGCAACCATGGCCCTGCCTTGGCTCGGGCTATAGACATTCCTATATATTTCTAAATTTTAACAAAATTTAGAAAGCGAGATAAAAGACGATAGTAAATTGTAACAAGGCATACCTAGTTCAGAAGCCACCAACCGTATATATAAGTCTTGCCCACCAATGCTAACCTGTCTAATATCAATCAAACCTCCAAACCAGACCACACAACCACTTCCACTTCCACTAATATTGTATCTAGCATAAGCCATGCAAGAACAATTATTCAAACACTTGGCCTCACATTCCTTAAGATTCATCCTCTTATCAACCTCAAATTGCAAGACATCGGGCAATTGCAATGCTGTAAATTTTTCAAAACCATCTTTCTTTCCACAACCCAATGGCGTCTTCCGAATGCATCCACCTGAATTATCAAGGACATCCCAATCTGCTTGGGATTTGGGTATGAACCCTTTCAAACATTGACAAATCGGAGAATTATTAATGTTACAAAAGCCATTAGGACCACAAATACCATAGGTGGCACAATTGTCTTGCTGAACTGTTAACATGATCGACCACGAATGACTCTGATTGTTCCAAAGAATTCTTTGAAGCAAACCTGATGGAATCAATGTAGTCCTAGTAATGATAGAATCATCCGCTCGTTCACTAATGTAATATATCTCGTCCTTGTTATAGATGAAACTTGGAATAAAAACTGGATTGTTCTTCAACCCAAGACCGCCGCTAAATCCAACCCCATTCCATGGCCCTGATCGATATGTCTTCATCGATCCATTACGGATAATTAACTGAGGAAATCGAGGTTGTTCTAGGCCATAAGTGAAGTCTCCACGAGAAGGATCTTTGTTGCTCTTCCACGACGTTAGATAACGATCCAAACCTGTTTTTAAGTTCAACCCAAGCTTCATTCCAGGTAACAAAGTATCAGATGGAAAATCAAAGCTTTGCCAAAGATAATTTTCTGAATTTCCAATGATATTGTCTCTCAAGACAAGATTTCCTGAATCTAAGAGTTGTGCAACTGGATCAACTATGGGTTTTGAAGAATTTGTTGACCAGATTACAGAGTTGGTCTGATTGAGAAGAATTAGATTTCCATCATTGCCAATCTTTAAAATTCCTGATGAATTTAAAAGTGGGTTGTCTCTATTTGCAACCCAAACTACAGTTTGGATTGGTGGGTTCTTGTACCATATTCCCAAGTATCTGTTTGGGGAATTGTTGTCTGGAGTGAAGAAGCCTAACTCAAAGCTTTGGGCTGAAGAAACTATGGTGTTGTTGTTAGAGATAGTTTGTTCTCTAACAATGGTGTCAGCTGCAAAAGAGATGACTGAGAAGAATGTGAAGTAGAAGAAAACAAGGAAGAGAAGATCCCTCATTGATTTTCTCTGTGAAGTGGTGGTGGTGGCTGTGGTTTTTGTAAGTCGACCGATGGAATTGGGAAGGTGGGATGAATCAAATCTGTTGACAATTGGAGTATTGACATTTGATTTGTTTGAAAAATGGATCTTGTTTCGGTAATCAATAACGGACATGAGTGGGTCCTACTCCAATTACTTATAATATTCTTCATGCGTATTATGTTAATTGTTTTTTTAAATTATAAATTTTTTTTTTTTAGTTTTTAATTTACTGTTAATAGAGAAAAATCAAGGACTTTGTTAAAAGAAATTTCTCAAAACATGACCAACTTCTGATGAAATTCTCATTCCAGCTCACTTTTCATTTAATTTTCAAAATGCGATTGGTGGCCATCTAGGAGGTTTAAAGTGACAATCTCACAAGTTCACTTATTTTACCTGGATCGTCATTGTATAAATCAACTTGATTCTAACTTTGGGGAAAGAATTCATTGAGATTGTCACTTCAAACCTGTGATTTGGCAAGTTCACATTTTGAAAATTAAAAGAACAATTAGTTAGAATCGTAATTTTGTTAAGATAGTGAAGATGATGATTTAAAGACAAAGCTTGAAGAGATTCAATACGTTTAAAAGAAAATAAAAATAAAATTAAATCATCGAGGTCAAAAATGAATTTTTAGGAAAAACATTGAGTGTGTTTATTTGTTAATGTCATCCGTTTGAAAACAAATGGAGGTTTACCTTAAACTTATCAGTTTTTTTTTTTTTTTTCCTCTCTAAAAACTTAATGAAAAGAAAGGTATATTTTTAGAGAGGTAATATAGCAATCCTAAAATTAAAGGTAAGGTAAAAAAAATAGCGATTGTTGAATTACTAAGCTATTTTTAAAAGTAAACAAAGAAATTACAATGACTCGAATAGCATGAAAAAGAGAATTATTCTAATGAGACTCTCAACATAAGAAAGAATAAAAGACAATTATTAATACTCTCCCAAAGCCAAGCTTGGACTAAACAGTGGAAGTTGGAAGATAAGGTTTTAATTATTTTTTTCAAAGAGATAAGTAGGTGAAGGTGGGGTTTTGATTCCAAGGTCTAATAATACAAATCATGTTCACTCAAGTCACATCTATTTAGAACAAAATTGTTATTTTGATTGCCATGTAATGGTGTGCCAACTGTTAAGAAGAGCAGTCATGTGATCCAAAAAATAATAAAATAAAGGGAAAATTACGTCATGGTCCTTGGCAGAAGGTTTACTTTCTATTTAATCTCTGACTTTTGTGAGTCGGTTAAAAAGTCAATTTATATAATCAGTTCCTAAATCTCACTCTTGACATGTTCATAATTGAAATGTTGAAATTGTTCTACTCATTCAAATTCATCATTTTTCATTCAAAAAAATTAAATTTCTGATATCTCGATCAAGTTTTGGAGACCTCATTCCAATGAAAAAGATTTGAGACAATTAGTTTCAAGAGTTTCTTCAAACATTTTGAAGATGTATGTAAAAAATTATGATTTTTCAACTCGTTTGCTTTGTTGAGGTATTAAACGTGTTCTACTATGTGATAGATAAAGTCTTTTTGTCATCAGGCAAGACTTTATTCATGTTCAACCTTTTGATGATTAACTAATAAAATAGAACCAGCATCTTCTTTATATTCCTTACTAATTTTCGTTTTCAAGTAATAGTTAAGTAATAGATCGTCATTGATCTTTCCTTATTTATTTATAGATACAATCACAACAAGAACATGATGGAACTCCACCTATATTTTAATGATAGACAGAGGTAGATACTTTGATCTTTCCTTATTTATTTATAGATACAATCACAACAAGAACATGATGGAACTCCACTTATAAAACCTTTTGACTCAATATGGTACGACCACTTTGTGGAAGCGCCACCCCATAGCGTGTTTTGGTCCAATAAGTAAGCAACAACAGTTTTGCATGATCCATTTTTAAATAAATTAATAGCATATGGATCATAAGTTTTTATTGTTTAATAAGAGAGAGAGAGAGGAGAAGAAGAAAAAAGAATGAAGGAACGATACTTTAATGATAGAAAGAGGTAGAGCTGGTGAGGGCAATTGCGCCCACTCCCCCTCCCCCCAACAGAACTTTGAGACACTCCTATATTTTCAACTAATTACATGCCCCGCCTCCCCCACCCGAACTTTGAGATACCCCTATATTTTCAACTAATTGCATGCCCCCCCCCAAACTTTGAGACACCCCTATATTTTCAATTAATTACATGCCCCATTTGTCCACCCTCCCCGCCCCCCTTAATAATTTGTTGATAACATTGCCTCTTGACTGGCCTTCTCATATACTAATTGGAAATGACTTAAATATCCTTTTCTTCAACTTTTAATAAAAAACTTATGAATTTCTCCTTTCATTTTCAAATTCTTCAACTATACAACTAATCATAGTTTGCCCCCACTACAAGAAAATCCTAGTTCCACCCTTGATGGTAGGTCAAGAAACATATTTCTTATAGATCCTTTGATCTTTTTTTATTAATACCTACAAATAGTCCAAGAAAAGAAAATTAAAAAATAAAATGTATGGTGATAAAAACAAAGCAAAGAAAAAGATTGGCCTCACAACAAGGATGTCCAAATGAAGTCAATTACAATGTCATAAAAATAAATGTAAAATGTGGGTGAGGTAATATCAGTTTTCACTAAAAATAAGCCACCACTTGCCAAAGCCCCACTTAACTCTCATTTCTCGAAACAAGACTTTAGCCTTTACAATCTATATTACTTCATTCACAGCTGCATTTGATGAATCCGAAGAGCAGATAACAAACTGCCAGGTTGAGAAGAAAAATCGTTCCAATCAAGTAATCAACCCATTTTTGTATCAAACCGAAACTACAATTTGAATTAGATTTTCATGTACCATACTCCCAATTCATCACATAAGACCCCAAAAAATTTCTCCATCTCCAAATAAGAAAATGAAAAATTGCACCCGAGTGGTGGAGTAGTGGTTTAGTGCCCTGGGTTGCTCTTTAGAGACCTAAGATCAATCCCCACCCCACCACAATTATACCCGATATGTCAATTTATGGTGGTAAGATCAAAAATGAAAAATCAAACTTACATTTGGCATGAAAATTGAATCATAATGACTTCAATATTAATTTCAATCTCATACATTTATTCCAAAAAATTATATTGTAACCAAAGAAAGTAAACCAACAAAATTAGGAAATTTGGTTCTTCTCTCATCAATCATGATGATTTCAATATAAATTTCAGCCTAATAGATTTGTTCCAAAAAGAAGTTAAACAAATAAAAGCATGAATTGGAAAATTTTCTAATCTCTCACTCAGATTATACCTCTCAACTAGCAACGAAAAACCCAACAGAAATCCCTTCTCATCTCTTCATTTCTTTTCAAGCTTTAGAGTTCAAATAGCTCCTCCCATGCCAATGTTCAGAATTGTACCAAGAGTTCCCAAAACAGCAAACGCAAGAAGAGGACTAACATCCAAGGTATCAAAGATTGGAGGAATTATGTTCCGAAAAAGATTCAAATACGGATCACAAAGGTCCCGAATCGCGGACAAAGGTTGACGATCCCATGGAATGTTGGGGAACCAACTCAGTAAAACCCTAACCATCAAAACCCCACTGTAGATATCAAGCCATTTCGCCATTCCAGACGCTACAACTGTAAGAGGTGTGTTCATATACGCGTTTGGTCGGTCACGAATAGCTGCAAAAAACAGAGGACCCATAGTGCAAACAAGGGTTTCTTGCAGAGTTTGAATCTGCAATAGTTCTTCCGGATTAGGGTTTAAGTAGATTCCCTTCATCTTGAAGGAAACCCTTTGAATTACATTGGAGAATAGTTTCGATAATGACAAGGTGATTGAGATGATGGATGCGATTGAACGGGTTGAATCAGAGAGAAGATTGGGAAAAGAGGGGTTTTTGTTGTTCGATTGATCGATTGCAGAAACCCTACATTTTGGGATTGGTTGGAGAGGATTGTGTAGTTGTTTGGGTTTGGGAAATGAGAGGTTAGAAAGAAATCTGCCATTGTTTGAGGAGACAGACGTTTTATGGGGATGAGATATGTTGTGCAGGTTAGGGTTTCGCAGGAGAGAGATTTCAGTGGAGGCCAATACAGACGCCATTGTTTCCTTGACGAGAGAGGAACAGAACCTCTGTTGTGGGAAAAATTAAGGTAACTTATTTGGTGTGGGTGGGCTAAGTCTTAGGAGCTGTTTGTTAAACTAAAAATAAAAAATAATGCTGAATAGCATTGTTTGTTATACATTGTTGAAATTGATAAATTATTTTTTTTACCTTTTATAATCATATTATACATTATTTGCATATTTTAAATGTTTATTTGTTATTAAATACAATAAAATATATTATTTTTTATAAAATTAAAATATAATTTATTTTTTAATAATAAATAATATTTAAATTTATAATTTATAAATAATAATTTTTATTTTTAAAAACCCACAAATTTCAAATTAAAAATAATAATGTCATACAAGTCACCAAAATTTGAAATCAATATTAAAAAAATTTAATTTGGGGTGAATAATTTTCGATGGAAATGAAGGATGTGTAATTATAAAAGCACTTCACGAATTAATAAGGGTAACCCACACTATAGCCAAAATTTTTTGTCTTATATAGGTTAAAGTTTTTGGAATGAACCAATTTTTAATGAAGATGATCTATATGGTCTAGAGATCATACTCACCAAAAATCAAATCATTCCGAAACTTCTAATCCCGTCAAAATTAGTTTAAAAAATATATATTTGGACGATTTACAATTCTTGATCTTGTTTTGACGGGGTTAGAAGTTTTGGGATGAACTGATTTTTTTGTGAGAATGATTTCCTTATTGTAGAGATCATCCTTACCAAAAATCAACTCATTCTAAAACTTTTAACCCATATAAGACCAACAATTTGGCCATGGTGTGGGTTTATTAATTTGTGGGGTTGGAGTGTTTATATACTTATCTATGGGATGTAAGAGGTAATAACCCTTTTAAGTATAAAGGCATACTTGTCCATGTCCAAAAAAAACGAAGGGTATACTTGTCCGTGCCGAAAAAACGAAGGGCTTACTGTTTCAACACTTTTTTTAGCATTAAAATAGTGTTGAATTTTTTTCACTTATTTTCAGTAATAAGAGCTAAAAATATGGAGTAAACAAATACGTTATTTTGATAAAAGTGTTGAATTTTTTTTATTTTCAACAATAAACATTGAAAAATAACGCTAACAAACACTGTCTTAGTCTAGCAACGACTTAGTTCCTTGCCATAATTCAATTGGTCCACATGCATTGAAAGGATATCAAAATTTACAAAAATACTCATATTTTATGTTGGGTGTAGATAATCAATAAAAAGAGAGAATAAAATAATAAGTCTCAACAAGCAAAGATCGATTCAAACAATGTAGATCAACAATTTCGGATTTTAAATGATCAAAGTTCAAAGTAATAAAAATAAAAAAATAAAAAAACTAATTTAAAACGAATAAGAATCTTAATGTAAAGACTTAAATCAATTGAATTAACAAAATTAATGATATTGGATCGAAAGATGAAATCTATTAATTTAAATATTGAGTTTAAATTCTATGGTGAGATTAAATAAGATGAAATCAAAATGTTAAATATAAAATTTCTAATAAGACATAGTTTAACTTGAATTTATCTACGATTAAACTATCAAAATAAGCAAAAATAAATATTATATCTAATGATCACTACTTAACAAATTGGTATCACAATAGAGTGTTGAATCATGATTAAAAACAAATTAAATCATCTAAGATGATCTCGCTCAAGCTTCATCAACCTCTTTAATTAATAGAAATCTAGCCACAAATCATTGCAAGAATGATAAAAGAAATATGAATAATAATAAAAAAAAGATTGAAGAGAATGTGATGATCTTTTAATTAATCTTAGCCTGTGATAAGGATCTAGAAATTTGTTTCTAGAGCACTAATTACACAGACTTTAAAGATAAATTATATAATAAATCTCCTAATTAGATACAATTCATCATTAGTCTATATTTATTATTGATTTCAATTAAATTATGTATTTCAGACCTAATTGTAGTTATTTATGTGTAATATGAGAAAGTTACAAAGTTTTTAAACGAATTAGAAAAATTCGAAAATTCTACTACAATCTAGGATCCGAAATAAGACTAAGGACCAAAATTCAGGCCCATTGGGCCCACATAAACCCTGACTCACTAAGGGTTCACTGTGACATGGTAGTATCGGTGAAAGATTCCTTGAGATTTACACAAAAAATTAGTGACTACAATTACTTCGTATTGAAGTAAGGTTTTAAAGTCGTGTGTTTTGAAGTCGTGTGCTTTTCTCTTATAATTTTGTTCTTTCCTTTCTCTTAGATTAATTGGTAGATACTTCTAAATTAGTTTTTTTTTATTGTTTACTCATAATCTTTAGTTGGTTTGAGTTAGAAAGATAATTGGATAACGTTATCTCTATGGATCGATCCTTGCTTGCCAATGTTATTTAATTTGTTATGCTATTTTATATTGATTTAATACTCGACGAATAACCTGAAACTGACAAATAAGGAGACCTTCCTCACGAGGTTGTAGCATTACTCCATCTTGAACACTCTAGGGAAAAAATAAGCAGGTATGGACACACACTAGGAGGGATCAATAAATCCCTATGGACTAAGATGAGAGGACTTAGCATTTAGTGCCAAATACCTTATCCACCCAGCTCGAATTGCCATATTTGACCAAATAAAAAAAAATTCAAATGAAAGAATAATTTATTCAATTCTCCTACATAAACTTGAATAAATACATTATTCAATATCTCGCTCAAGTTCTTAGACTTCTTCTAGTTGTTAATACTTTTGATTGATTAGAGAATAAAATAGACATGTTTGCTTTGTTCCTCGTGGCAGTTACCAATTGAAATGAAAGTCATTTGAGTGTTGCAATCAAATGTCCAAATCTTGATTTTTCATTGTGAAAATACTTTCTGTTTTTCCCAACAAACCTTGTTTGTGAAAAACCAAAACAAAACAAAAACATAGGGACCTCTTTCTCAATCTCCACACATCAATGACATCATATATATCCCATCTAAAATGAAAATTTTCCAAGAAACCACCTTTGACTCTCTAAATAACTTGCTCCAAAAGAAAAAAGGAAACCCAAATGCTATTGATGATTCTTAAAAGGAATGATCCTCCTCACATATAATACACGAAACTACTTCTCTCCTTCAAAATTCCCCAGCACAAAACAAGCAAATGGAGTCAAACTGCAAAGAATCCTTGAACTAATTCTCTAGCAACACTTAATGAAAATTGTAAGTTTTATATACAAATAAATATGGGCACAGAAACAAATCTTCTATCGACCCTCTAACATTGTCACGGTTACTTCATTTGCAGTACAAGCATATTTCTCCGTAGATGATGATTCTTTGTCGGTAAGAAACCTTTCTGTGAAAAACCCAGGTGTCTTAGGCTGGGGTAAAATTGCAGTCTCGCTCCCTAACATTAAAACTGCATACGACATGTTTGGCCTATCTTCAGGTCGTTGTTGCACACATAAAAGACCCACATGGATACATCTTAACACTTCAGACATGGAGGCCGGTAAAGGTTTCTCCATCAATGGATCTATTAGTTCCAAAGGCTTGCCTTCATTCCATAATTTCCAGGCCTAAAGCAATTCAATTTCATTTTTGTCGTAAACATCAAGAAATTAAAAAGACGAGTGATTATAGCTGCCGATTAAATTCAATTTAGAAGGAACAAGAACAGTTTCAATTCAATACTTACATGCCCAAGAAGGTTGTGGTCGTGGTCAGGATGATAAAAACCTCTATTTTTCTTTCCACTCACCATCTCTAATAGTAAAACACCAAAGCTATAGACATCAGATTTCACTGAAAATAGCCCATCGATTGCATACTCCGGAGACATATAACCACTACATGGATCATCAAAAAAATTGTTATTTTTATATTAAGAGTTGTCAAATATGTATATCTAGAGTCGAAGCAAGTCTAGTGGTACTCACTAAGTTCCAACCACCCTCCTTGTATTTGCTTCAGTCTGATCTGCTCCGAATATTCTTGCTATGCCAAAGTCCGAAATTTTGGGGTTCATTTCTCTGTCTAAAAGAACATTGCTGGCCTTTAGATCCCTATGAATTATTCTCAATCTTGAATCTTGATGAAGATAAAGAAGTCCTCGAGCAATCCCCATTGTAATATCAAAGCGCTTTTGCCAAGAGAGAGACGTACCTCTTGTTTGATCTAAAACAAAAAAAGTTGCAAATAATTTGTTAGTATTTTATTACTTCACCGAAAGAACGTAAAATATATGTGAAAAGTTAAGAGAGTCAAACCAAAGATAAAGGAATCCAAACTTTTGTTAGGCATGTACTCATAGATCAACATCCTCTCCCTTCCTTGAATGTAACAACCCAAAAGCCTAACGAGATTCCGATGTTGAAGTTTGGCAATTAAAATAACCTCATTCTTGAACTCTTTCATTCCTTGCCCTGAATCCTTTGAAAGCCTCTTCACCGCAATTTCTTGTCCCGTCGATAACTGACCCTACAGAGAATGTCACACAACAAAGATCATTTAGTTCTAACCCAAATATTAAGTCATCAACATGAATGCAATTTTCCATCCAATTATATCTTTCATCACTATATAAGATCATTCATGGTAATATTATATTACAGAAAAAAGTTCATTTAATTTATCATCTAAACTATAATTTATTTGATTATAACATAAGAAATTACCTTGTAAACAGGGCCAAAACCACCCTCACCAATCTTATTTTCAATTGAGAAGTTGTTAGTGGCAGCTTCAATGGTAGCCAAATCAAATACATGCAACTCTAGGTCTTCCTCCTGACTCTCATCTGTATAATCTCTATCTGGGTGTTCACCTGTTTATATTTGAAATATATATATATATGTTTGATATACAAAATATACGAAGAGAAACAGTAAAACTTCATGGCTACACTATAACAAGTAGAAAAACTCGAACACCACTTCTTAGGGTGACTAAATAAGGCCTATGGGGGGTGAGGAATCAATCTAATTTTCAGATCAACTAAAATTTTCTACATTAAGATTAAAACAAAGAAAAAACAAGAAGAAAATAGAAATAAAATGACGATATAAACAATATGATTTTTTGAACTTTTTTATCACCTTAAATCATCCAAATAATGCAATGTGGATGAGTCACTTTACCTCCTCTGTTTGTTCTTCTCCTTTTCCAAATTATGTACAAGCCGATAGAGCCCAAGAGAAGAATCCCCAGAACTCCTGATACAATAACGATCACTAAAACTTCTTTTCCTTTGTTGGAATCTGCATAATCACCATATTACAAAAATATAAATCAATTCTTTTCGAACTTTATTCGAATTTAAGCTAATCTACAATTAATTAGCTAAACTTTTCAGTTGGGACCAAAAATTTTCATGCCCCATCCCGATTCTAGGCCATTCTTACAATTAAAACTATCATAATTTAATACAGATTACATAATAAAAGTATGTAGAAATTACTTACCAAGTTCCGAAGCAGCCACCCGTATGTAGAGATCCTGCCCACCTTCACTATACTCTCTAATATCAATCAAATCCCCAAACCAGAAAACGCATCCACTAACTTGTGTATTTGCATAAGCCACACAAGAACAATTTGCCAAGCACTCCTTTTCACACTCCTCTCTAGGCCTCGCATTCCTGTTCATCAAAATATGTGATGTATCGGGCAATTTCATCCTTTTAAACCTAAGAAACCCCTCATCATGCCCACAATTCCATGGCGATTTCCGAACACATCCACCAGATTTATCAAATGCATTCCAATCTTGTGGTGATTTCGGTTTGAACCCTTTGAGACAATTACAAACCGGTGAATCATTAATGTTACAAGTACCATAGGCACCACATGTAGCATAATTATCACAACTATCTTTCTGCAATGTTATTATAAGAATCCATTCACGACGCCTATCGTTCCATGTAAAATATTGAAGTGAGCCCGATTGACTCACGACGAACCTTGTAATGGTGGTATTCTGATTGTTTTCGAACATGTAATATGCATAGTTAACGTTAAACACGAAAACTGGCAAAAACACCGAGTTTCTTTTAAGCTCATGACTTCCACCAAATCGAACTCCATCCCAAGGCCCGCTTCGATACTCAATTGCCGATCCCTTATGAAGGACTAATTGAGGAAGCCCCTGAGCATTGACACTGTAAGTATAATCACCAATAGAAGGGTCGTTGGGATTCTTCCACGACGACATATTCCAATTCTGACCCGTTTTTAAGTTCCGTCCCAACTTCATGCCTTGTACTATCGTATCGGACGGAGAGTTGAAACTCTCCCATAAGTAGCTTTCTGAATTACCATTTCTCATAACAAGATTTCCAGATTCAAGAAGCTGTGCAATTGGATTCGTCGCTGTTCTTGATAAACCCGAAGTCCAAACAGGGCTCTCTGTTCCATTGAGAATTACTAGATTTCCATCGTTACCGATCTTTAAAACTCCGGATCGATCTGTAATTGGGTTGTTTCTGTTTGCAATCCAAATAACTGTAAATTGGATATTCTTGTACCATATACCCAAGTACCTGCTTTTTGAATTTCCAGGACTGAAGAAGCCTAATTCAAAGGTTTGGGATGAAGAAACTAAGGTCTGCCCATCAATTATAGTTTGGTTTGGAGCTAAGGTATCAACACCAAAGGAGATTTCTATGAAAAAGTAGAAGAAGAAGAAGAAGAGGAAGAGAACACCATTCATCCTTAATGCTATGTGTTGTGTGGTTTCATCCATCAATTATTTTCTACTTTAAACTGTAAAAAGAAAATGTTAAAATAATGCCAACTACCAGCCAAAGATGACTAAAGTTAAAAGCATTTTGTTTCGACTCGTGATTTTCTAACATACTCCCCCATACTCTCCTGACGTGGCATGTATTAGAATTATATATATATATATATAATTTTTTTTTTTTTATACACAACTTCACACTCCATAAATACGTAGAATTGTATACAGTAGAAAAATTAATCTATGATTCTACGTCATGCCACGTCAGGGCAGTTTCCCAGAGGTGGGGAGTTCGAAAATCATAGTTCTTATCTTTCCTGACCAATTGACTAGAAAATTCATAAAAAATAAAAAAGTAAACGATGTGGTCCCCACAACCTTTGAAAATTTGGGTATATGATGATGACATTTATTAAGTTAGATTGAGATTAGGTAATTATTTGAAATAATATTAAAGACAATAAAGTTCATAAGTACGGTTGGGGACTGAAGGACTTGGGGTTGGCCGCCACATTGAAATGAATTTTATTTGGTGTGTTGGAGTGACAATGGAAGGGTACCCAGATGTCTTTCTTTGCTTGTATTTTGTGACGGGGAGACTATTTACTGACATATTTTCATTCCCACCAGACTTCAAATGCAATCTACAATTTCTTTTGGATATTTTTAATAGTTTAAACTATCCGTTTGATTTAGAAAAAGATTAATGATAAATCAACGTGGTAAATAGTACTGACGTGGTAAGAGAAGGGAATCATAGATCTTTTTTCTTGTGTATTCTAAAGAAAAAAATCTATGATTTTGTGCCCATATCACGTCTGTTAAAATTCAACATCAATCCAATTAGAAAAAGTCCACATTTATTGTCCAATCCTAATTTTTAAAATCTTCTTAGAAAAAATTTTAGATATTTTTAGATAGGAGAAAAATAGAAAATTTTAGAATAATAGATATTTTGGTGGAAAACTCTAGACTAATAGATATTTTGGTGGAAAGTTCTAAATTAAAAATGTGTTGGCACAATCCTAACTATTAGTTAAGGAGGTGCCACAAATATAAATAGGGGTGAGTTCTCTCATTTTAAAACAAATTGTAAGAAATAAAATTGTGAACAAAATCAAGTAGTAGTAAAATAATAAGTAAGGGGTCTTGAGAGGTTATACAAAGTGTGAGTGTTTGTAAAAATTATATTTTTCTTAATAGAATGTTATTTTCTTCTTCAAATTGTGAGTGGTATTTTTTATTGAGGGTATAATATAAGTAATTAGTTTACTTATTTATATCAAATATTTGAGTATTTAGAATCAAGTACTCTAGATTTTCCTCAACAATTGATATTAGAGCCAAGTTGTCAAGGATCGATTTTAGTGGAGTTATCTTGAGTCGTGAGGAGTTTATTACTCTGTAGGATCGTTAGTCAAGCTTGTTCCGTATAGTCGAAGTTTTGTTGGTACGATGGGTGACCTTCAAGTAGTTGGAGGAATCAAGAAGGTCAATAACCAAAACTATAACATGTGGGCAACATGCATAGAGTCTTACCTACAAGGTCAAGACCTTTGGGAGATTGTTGATGGTAGTGAAGTACACAACTGGCAGCAGAAGATGCTAATGGCATCTTCTGAAAATGGAAGATTAAATTATGAAGAATAAATGTTAGAGCACATTTGGGATATCAAAACACCAAAAGAAACATGGGATACTTTTGCTACACTTTTTTCAAAGAATAACGATATAAAGCTGCAACTTCTCAAGAACAAGTTGCTATCAATGGTGCAACGCGATATGACGATCGTCCAATACTTTTACGAGGTGAATTCTATATGCCTCGAAATTTCAGAGTTAGATCTGAATGCTGCTATTAGAGAAACTAGGATATAAAAAAAATTAATTATCCATAGTTTGCGACCCGAATACAGAGATTTTGTTACTGTAGTACAAGGATAGCCGACACAACCATCACTTATTGAGTTCGAAAATTTGCTTGTTGATTAAGAAGCTTTGGCTAAGCAAATGTGAGTAGTCTCGTTGAAGAGTGAGGGGCAAGCACTCTACACAAATAAAAACAAGGGCAACTTCAAACAGCATGTCAAAGGCGGATCTAAAATGAATGATGACAAAACAAAAGGTTATCAAAGAAAGTGAGGCTCTCGTCTAGGGGGAACTTCAAAGAATCGCAGTAATAATAGAAGGTTTGATGGCTTTTGCTACAATTACGGGAAAAAAGGCTATATGACGAAAGATTCCTAGTCCAAGAAAAAACATGCTGAGAATAATGCTGCTACTTCTGATAGAGAAAATCGAAGATGATTGGAATGTTGAAGCGTCATTTGTAAAAGAAGAAGAAGAGGTAGCTTTTACAACTACATCTGAATGGATTGATTACGATAATGATTGGATCGTAGACTCAGGGTGCTCAAATCACATGACAGGTGATAAATAGAAGTTGGAAGATCTGTCTGAATATAAGGGAAGTCGTGTGGTAGTGACGACCGATAACTCAAGATTACCGATAGCTCACATCGATAAGACAATAGTCACACCTTTTTATAATTCTAATCAAGTGCCACTTCAAGATGTTTACCATGTTCCAGGAATGAAGAAAAATTTGTTATATGTGGCTCGACTAACATCATCATCTACAATCTACATCAAGTTTGTTCATCGTGGGTGTATTCTCTGCAAACCCTCACGAGTTAAACTCGTCTATTAGGGGTAACCTAGGGGTTTAAGGGCTTACTGCATAAGCGAAATACAGTCGGGAACCTCACGAAAGAGGAGTTGTTTAGATTTAAGTTTTACTCGGGACTAGCCAAATTAAGGTTTGGGGGTATGATAAGGTCACAATAATGTGATTTTGGGACTGCAATTTCACAAATTCTATCACATTTTAAATGTTAGTCTTTGTAAATAATTATAAAATTAAATTGTTTCTCTAATTAATGAAGCTAATGAGATATTATTGTTAATTACAGATAAATAAAGCACACGTAGAAGTTACCAAACGACGTAACAAAGTCGATTACAATGTGTGAGCAAAATGGAGAAACTTCCTCGAAAATGAGCAACAAAAGCTGTTATGTCACCGTGCCGCGGTGTCTCCTTAGTGCTCCGTAGTGATCTAGAGCCATCTTGCCTCGAGATTTGCACGGGATGTTCCAGATGCTTCGGTCATTGTAACTGAATGGTTCTTTCGAATCAAATTATCTGAAAAGACGATCCAATAACCCGATTACGAATGTTATAAATTAGAGGGTTGATTTCAAAGAAGGGGTCCCTCTCTTGATCTTTAATTTTCTCATTTTCTCTTTATAATTCTTTGTAATTTTCTTTTGAGAGAGTTCTTGATTGTAGTGAGAACATCAAGAGTGATTTTGTTGATTTTTTTCCTTCATTTAGTTCTTATTGTAATTCTCTTGAGAAGCCATCAAAGAAGGAATCAAGTTGCATCTCTGTTGTACATCATCTTCTTCATCTATCATCTTCTTTATTGTCTTATTGTTGCAACTGTGAACCTTGCTATGTGTGACTAGACTCTCCTTAGAGAAGTCAAGGATGCTGGAGCAAGTTCATCCTACCAATACTGTTTTAATTCTTTATTTCTATTTTACATGTTAATTCTATGAATCTCTTTATGATAAGATCATCTAACTCATACTTCTAATTCAATCTTTGATGAGTGTTATTTAGATAAGTTCAAGAACACTCATACTCTGTGATGAATGGAAGCATAAGTCGGATAATTTTGTCTAAGTCAGAGATCTTCATGGATACTCTTGAGTTACAATTAATGGTCACATCGAATCATCTTCCGATCCACGAGCAATGACTTGCAATGGTAGACTTGAACTCTCTAAGCCATTTTTCACTAGTTTCAATCTCTCTTTTCTATTGTTAATTTCCATTTTCTATTTTACTACAATTCTATTTTGTTCTTAAAATCAATCTATTTTATAATTCTATTTCGGATTCTTTCCGAATTGAAAATGAATCAAGCTGTTGTCCCCCGTAGCGGTGCCAATTTGATCGTTGTATAAACTTGATGTAGATTGCAGATGAACAAATATTTAAAATAAAACTTGGGTAAGTCGAATTCGTTCCACATGGACAGTTGGGAGTCAAAAGTTCATTAGAATTGAGAACTAAAATAGAGTTGAAAATAGATTAATTTAAAAACAAAACATATTTGTAGCACAATAAAGATGGAAATTAACTTGTAATTGAAATAAAAATAGAAAATAAAAATTGAAGATATAAGAAAGGGGGCTTAGAGAAGTCAATTTGGCCTTTGCAAACCATCCATATTTCAAATCAATTCTAAGAATAACTCAATCCATGTAGCAAGTCATTGCTCATGGATCAGAAAGTGGAGCAGTTTAATCATTAAAGATAACCAAAGGTTATTCATGAAAATCCAATTGAGATTGCCTAACTTATATTTAGACTCTTCATAGAACATAGCTGTTCTTGAACTTATCTAAGTAATGGCTATCAAAGTTTAAATTAAAAATATAAGTTAGATTATCTAATCAAAGGAGAATTTTCAGAATAATTAACATGTAAGTAAAATAAGGAATTAAAACTACATTAGAGAGATGAATTTGCTCTAGCATTCTTGACTTCTCTAAGGAGAGTCTAGCCACTCATTGCAAGGGTCATGATTGTAGTAATAAGAAAATAAAGAAGACAATAGATGTAGAGGAGAGTGTAAAATAGAGCTGCAACTTGATTCCTTATTTGATGGTCTTTCAAGAAAATTACAATATTAACTAAAGAAGAAAAACTAAATAAACAATTGATCTTCTCACTACTACAAAAACTCTCTCTAAAAGAAAAATCAGGAAAAATGCAGAGAAATTAGGGAGAAGAAGAGGGTCAAGAAGGACCCCTTCTTCTAGGAACAACCTCTCAATTTATAGCATTCGTAATTAGGTTATTGGGTCGACTTTTCGGATGATATGATTTAAAAGAATCATTTAGTTACAACGGCCGAACCTTCTAGAACATTCAGCACAAATCTCGAAGCAAGATTCCTCAAGATTACCGTGGAGCACTAGGATGCCACCACCGCGCGGTGATGTGGTGGCGGAATACGATCAAATTTTGTCGGTTGCTCTCTTTTTGCTTGCACATTGTAATGAAGCTTGTTACACAATTTTTTGACTTCCAAATGTGTCTTATTTACCTACAATTAGTAAGAATTTTCATTAGCTTCATTAATTTGAAAAATTAATATAATTTGCTATTATTTATAGGAACTAACATTTAAACGTTGATAATCTTTGTGAATTTACGGTCCCAAAATCGAATTATTGGGACCTTATCAACTAGCATCATCAGGCTACTATGTCTTATTCGGTCCCCAAGATGTGAAGGTGTATTGTAACGTCAAAATCTTAGAAAAGCCATGTAAACATAACTGGATTCATTTTACGTAATGTCAACAGAGTCTGCATATATAAACATGACAAGAAGGAACGAGACAGTAGACTTGTGTCACATGCGATTGAGTCATGTTAGCTATTCCAAGTTAACTGTGATAGTGAAGAGGTCGATGCTTAATGAACTTCCTCAGCTTGACGTGAGAACATATACAATCTGTGCGAGATGCTAGTATGGTAAAACACATCAATTACCATACGAGAAATCGAAGTTTAAAGCAAATGAACCATTCGAGTTAGTTCACTTTGATGTATTCGGGCCAATCAAGTAACCATCAGTTGGCAGAATGTGGTACATGGTGACTTTCATTGATGACTTCTCTAAGTATGTGCGGATTTTCTTTATGAAAGAAAAATCTGAAATATTCTCAAAGTTTAAAGAGTTCAAAGAGATATTTGAAGGAGAAGTAGGAAAGAAGATCCATTGCTTACGCACAGACAACGGGGGAGAATATAACTTGGGCAAATTCTCTTTATATCTATGAGAATGCAAAATACGTCATCAGTATACATGTGCCAATACACTACAACAGAATGGTGTAGTAGAAAGAAAAAATTGGCATCTTACAGAAATTTGTCAGAGTATGTTACATGCGAAAAATGTACCTGGAAGATTTTAGGCCGAAGTTATGAGAACAACAGCTCATGTGATCAACAAACTTCCTCAACCAAGGTTAGAGTTTGTTTTACCCTTTGAGAAACTGTGGGACATAAAACCTACAGTTAATTACTTTAGAATATTTGGATGTGTATGTTATGTATTTGTTCCTGATCATTTATGTAGCAAGTTTGATAAGAAAGTAGTTAGATGTATCTTTGTGGATACGACAGTCAGAGAAAGGGGTGGAGATGTTGTGATCCTACAACTGGAAGATGTTATACATCATGAGATGTGGTATTCGACGAAGCATCTTCTTGATAGTCCTCAGGAAAAAAGATGTTGCCAAACTCAAAAGAATTCAAAGACAAGCTGCAACAAAAGATGGAGGAGCACACTGTCAAAATTCAACCAAGTTCAAATGAAGTTAGAGATCTGCATAACAGTGATGGTGATTAATAGTTAGCTCAAAATCCTTGGAAAACTGATGTGTATCAACAATTAGATCATCCTGATGAAGTAGAAGTATCAACTCCACAATCACAACTAAGAAGGTCAACCAGAATGCGCAAACCAAATCTCAAATATGCCAATGCAACCATAATTGAAGAAGCAACTGTTAAAGAACTCAAGATATTTGAAGAAGCATCAAAAAGATCTGAGTGGATCAAAGCTATGAAAGAGAGAAAGTTTTTCAAGAAGGAATTGAAATGATAAAAATCAAAACAAATGATCTAATTGCGAAAGGATTGAGTACTGGCAAGTTTGAAAACCTTCGTCATCAGCTCAATATGATACAAAGAATGAGAACTGGTGTTGAGCGGGAGTGTTAAAATTCAACATCAGTCCAATTAGGAAAAGCCCACATTTATTACCTAAGCCCAATGGCAATTTAGAGTCAAATTTCTAGAATCTTCTTAGAGAAAACTCTAGATGTTTTTAGATAAGAGAAAAATAGAAAATTCTAGAGTAGTAGATATTTTAGTGAAAAGTTCTAGATGACAAATTGTAACCATTAGATTAAAATTGTGTTGGCACAATCCTAGTCATTAGTTAAGGAGGTGCGACAAGTATAAATAGAGGTGAGTTCTCTCATTTTAAAATAAGTTGTGAGAAAAATCAAGTAGTAGTAAACCAATAAGTAAGAGGTCTTGAGAGGTTGTAGAAAGTGTAAGTATTTGTAAAAATTGTGTTTTTCTTAATAGAATGTTATTTTCTTCTTCAAATTGTGAGTGGTATTTTTTATTAAGGGTATAGTACAAGTAATTGGTTTACTTGTTTATATCAAATATTTGAGCATTTAAAGTCAAGTACTCTAGATTTTTCTCAACAGCGTCAGCCGCATACTATTTATTGCGTTAATTTATCATGTCTGTTAGAAAAATAATTCCAAATATAAATAAATTGGTATGCACTTAATTGTAAAAACACTTTCGTAACCTTTTAGTTTTATCAAGTGGCACACTCCTACAGGTGAGTCTACCTAAGATACCATATTGTATTCCACTTCAAAACAAGTTTTAGGTTCATTAAGTGTCAACACTAAACCTTCATTTGACACAGGTGGCACTATCAACATCGCACAAAATGAAAAGGTGCGCAATATCCGATACTAGTAATTTTTATCTTAATCACTTATAACTAGTTTTCTCTTTGAGCTTAAATCCTTGGATCTCCATTCATATATTTCAGATTCTCATTGCGGTGATTTATAAGGTAATAGGTTGTAATCCCATCTCCCTCGATGTCATATAGTACGCCAACTCTTTATATAACCATTTGGTTAATGGATCCATTGGTTTTCCTTTGATCTTATGAAAATCTTCAAAAATAACTATTTCTATCCTTCCGAATTCCCTAATGCAAGCAAATGGGGATTAAACTGAATAAATGATGAAATTTATAGGTTTATATACAAATAAATACATATAAGGAAACAAACTTTTATCGACCATCTAACATTGTCACAGTTATTCATTTGAAGTACAAGCATATTTCTCCAAAGTTGATGACTCTTTATCGGTGAGAAATCTTTCTGTGAAAAATCCAGGTTGCTTAGGCCGTGGTAAAATTGCAGTCTCACTACCTAACATTAAAACCACGTACGACATGTTCGGCCTATCTTCTGGACGTTGTTGCACACATAGAAGACCCACATGGATACATCTTAACACCTCGGACATAGAGACCAGTAAAGGTTTCTCCATCAATGGATCTGTTAGTTCCAAAGGCTTGCCTTCATTCCATAATTTCCAGGCCTAAAGCAATTGAGCAAATTAATTTTGTTGTTAGAGATCATAGAAGAAATTCAATTTAGAAGAAACAAGAACAATTTCAATTCAATTCAATTCTTACATGCCCGAGAAGGTTGTGATCGTGGTCAGGATGATAAAAACCTCTATTTTTCTTTCCGCTCACTATCTCTAATAGTAAAACACCGAAGCTGTAGACATCAGATTTCACTGAAAAGAGCCCATCTATCGCATACTCGGGAGACATATAACCACTACATAACATCATCAAAGAATTTTTTTACTTTTATTATTTTAAATTAACAATTGAAATATGTATTATGCAAAATAGATTCAAGTCTTGTGCACTGTACTCACTAAGTTCCAACCACCCTTTTTGTATTTGCTTCGGTCTGACCAGCACTGAATATTCTTGCTATACCGAAGTCAGAAATTTTAGGGTTCATTTCTTCGTCAAGAAGAACATTGCTGGCCTTTAAATCCCTATGAATAATTCTCAATCTTGAATCTTGATGAAGATAAAGAAGTCCTCGAGCAATCCCCATTATAATATCAAATCGCTTTTTCCAATCGAGTGAAGTACCTCTTGTTTGATCTAAAAAAATTAGTACCCAATTTAATGACCCTTTGTTAACTTCATTTAAACTAAGTAAAAATATGTGTGAAATGTTGAGAGGGCTAACCAAAGACAAAGGAATCCAAACTTTTGTTGATCATGTACTCATAGATCAACATCCTCTCCTTTCCATGAATATAACAACCCAAAAGCTTAACGAGATTCCGATGTTGAAGTTTTGCGATTAAAATAACCTCATTCTTGAACTCTTTCGTGCCTTGTCCCGAATCCTTTGAGAGCCTTTTCACTGCAATTTCTTGACCTGTCGGTAGTTGACCCTATAGATCACCATTTAAACATTCATGATAAAATCATATAAAAAAGATCATTTAGACCTAATCCAAATATTAAGTTGGCAACATGAATGTAACTTTCCATCCAATTATACATATATAAGATGTTACCTTGTAAACAGGACCAAAACCACCCTCTCCAATCTTATTTTCAGGCGAGAAATTGTTAGTGGCAGCTTCAATGGTAATCAAATCAAATACATTCAAGTCTAGCTCTTCCTCTTGACTATCATCTGTATGATCTCTATCTAGATTTGTTCCTGTTAAATTGGAGCCAAAAATAAATAAAAAATTTGTCGGATATATACGAAATAGAGGACGAGAAAAAGAAAAACTTAGTACCTAAACTATCTATATTTTAAGAAAATAGAAAAGAATAAACAATATGGAAATGAAAATAAACTTTTCCCCCAAGTAATACAATCACTTGTAGATTATTTTGATGATCTATAATATAATTCTTGTCAAACATAACTATAGTACATGCAAAGTAAAAGCATACATGTTTTGCACAATTGTATAAGCAAGACCACATTGTGTAAAAGAATTTAAGTGTGGATGAGTTATTTTACCTCCTCTGTTTCTTCTTCTCCTCTTCAAAATTATGTACCAACTGATTGAGCCCAAGAGAAGCATCCCTACAACTACTGATACGATAACGATCAACAAAACTAGCTTTCCCTTTCCCTTTCCCTTGTTGGATTCTACATAAGCGGCAAAAGCAAGAATTATTTCACCTCAAACTTCATTCTAATTTAACTTAATCTACATTTGTTAGCTACCCTTTTTTCGGCTTGAACCTGAAAATTAAACTTCTTATGCTTAAATCTACCATCACACGATAAACTATATATAAATTACTTACGAATTTCCGAGGCTGCCATCCGTATGTAGAGATCCTCGCCATAGTCACTATAATCTCTAATATCAATCAGATCCTCAAACCAGAGTACACAACTACTAATTGGGGTATTAGCATAAGCCACACAGGAACAGTTTGCCAAGCACTCCTTTTCACACTCCTCCCTAGACCTCAAATTCTTGCGCAAAATATGTGAATTATCAGGTAATTTCAACATTTTATACAAACGAAACCCCTCGTCCTGCCCGCAATTCCATTGTGAATTCCGAACACATCCACCTGATAAGTCAAATTTATCCCAGTTTTCTTGTGATTTCGGTTTGAAGCCATCAAGACAATCGCAAGTTGGTGATTTATTAATATTACAAGTACCATAGGCACCACAAGAAGCATAATCATCACAATTATCTTTCTGCATGGGTACTATACCAATCCATGCTCTACGCTCATAGCTCCATGCGACATAGTCAATTGAGCCCGATTGATTAACGACGAACCTTGTAATGGTGGATTTGTCATTGTTTTCAAACGAGTAATATGCATTATCAGCATTAAAGACAGAAATTGGCAAGAACACAGAGTTTCTAATCGGCTCTGGACTTCCACCAAATCGAACCCCATCCCAAGGCCCGCTTCGATACTCAATTTTCGATCCCTTATGAAGGACTAAAGCTGGTAGCCCACGGGCATCCACACTATAAGTATAATCACCAATAGCAGGGTCATTTGAATTCTTCCACGACGACAGATTCCAAGTCTGACCTGTTTTTAAATTCCATCCTAGCTTCATTCCTTGAATCAACGTATCGCATGGATGATCGAAACTCTGCCATAAGTAATTTTCCGAATTACCATCTCTCAGAACAAGATTTCCAGATTCAAGGAGCTGTACAATTGGATTCACCGCTGCTCTCCATGAATTTGAAGTCCAGATAGGACTCTGTGTTCCATTGAGAATTACTATATTTCCATCGTTATCGATCTTTAGAACTCCTGATCGATCAGGTATTGGGTTGTTTCTGTTTGCCACCCAAATAGCTGTTAATGGTATATTCTTGAACCATATTCCTACATACCGATTTACCGAATTTTCAGGACTGAAGAATCCTAATTGGAAGGTTTGGGCAGATGAATTTAAGGTTTGCCCATCAACTATAGATTGATTTGGCGCTAAGGTATCAATCCCGATGGAGATTTCTGAGAAGAATGTTATGGAAAAAATGAAGAAGAACAAGAGCAAGGGAAGACCCTTCATCCTTAATCTCATCTGTTCTGTATTTTTCAATCTCTAATTTGAATACTAAAACATAAAATGCATTGGTTTTGTCTTGAAACTTGAAACTTTGCAAAAACAAACATTAAAACACTGCCAACCAAAGATGACTAAATTTTAACATTTTTTTAACATAGCAATTTGACTTGGACAATGTTGAGAAATAAATAATATTGTACCTCAAACCTTGATAAATTGGGGATGATGTTAGTATTCTATATTTATTATAATTTAATGATTTTTAAGTTGACTAGTAAATTATACGAAATTACACACTAAAATATTTTAATAGATTAGTTATCAAAATTGATATTCAATATCTTCATCATGTAAAGTCGAGGGTGTCGACCCGTGTATATCCATATCTTTGGTGAACTATACCACCAGAGTCATGTCGGTCTCGGACGAGATTTAAAACCATGGGTATATCACACTCCACGATAGTGGGGCCAAGGCCAACCACCCTCAATTTTCAAATTCCACTGCCATGAAAAGAGATCTGATAAATTTGAAATTCACTTATCAAATAAAGATTCTTTCAATTTAATTGATTTGAAAAAAGAGATCTTCTAGGTCTAGCAAGTCGAGATCAGTCAATGTTCCTTGGTTTGACTTTTCAATTAGAAATAAAAAGTTTGCTCTCCTCACTTTAATGGCCAGCCAAATTGAGATCACTATTTGACCCATTGATTTATGAGTGTTTGGTCCACAATGCACATCCACCCTTCAGTGGATCTGCACAAAACAAAGTTGGGGTCTATTTCTATTAAAGTGGGCACCAGATGGAGTCACTCGTGATTATGGTTGCAAAACTCATCCAACATTGAGAAGTATTGCACGAGTCGTCTTGATATTAGGCATTGACGAGATAGACAAACAAGTCAATGTATTTGACGAGATTTAAAACTCTACGCTCATTTTTCTCATTGTTGAATGAGACATCTCAAACATGTCGGAAAACTCGTTCGAGACGACTTGGTCTCATTCACGGACGAGACGAGATGAGATAAGACATCAAAATGAGTTTTAAAACTATGTTCTTGATCAACCTGCACACTAGGGATGTACATTCTGGTAAATCCGAATTGGACCGAACTGAATTTATACCAGCCAATTAGATCAAGCAACCAATGTTACAAAAGCAAGGCAAGACAACGGTATGATAATACAATATGATGACAATGCAGCAGTTGTCATTGATCAAGAAGGAAATCCAAAAGGAAGTTTTTGGTGCAATCGCTTGGGAATTGAGCCAATTGAATTTTACCAAATTAGAATCATTAGCTCCTGAGGTATTATAAATAATAATAGATGAGATCATGATTATAGTACAATATCTCTGAAATGAAATTGATTCAAGTAATTAGTGGATTGTGTCTCACTCATATACCTTTAATCGGGTTCGATCTGAGTATGACTAAAACTAAGACCAACCCGAAAATGTACAGTATCTAAAATGAAATAGATTCAAGTAATTAGTGGATTGTGTCTCACTCATATACCTTTAATCGGGTTCGATCTGAGTATGACTAAAACCAAGACCAACCCGAAAATGTACAGTATCTAAAATGAAATAGATTCAAGTAATTAGTGGATTGTGTCTCACTCATATACCTTTAATCGGGTTCAATCTGAGTATGACTAAAACCAAGACCAACCCGAAAATCTCGGGTTTGGGTTCGATTGGAGTTCAAATATCAAAGGTCAAAATCGAACCCATACCGAACCAAATTTTCTAGTATTTTTAGGGTTCGGGTTCAATTTGAAGGTTTGTATTGAAATATTTTTAAATAAATTGAGATTTAGGAGAGTTGAAGTTTGGATGTGGCACAGCCATCATGCCTTACCAACTCACCAAGCACTAATTTGTGTTAATATTGGTAAACATAAACCTAATATAATAAATCGGTTTTTGTTTCGGATTTCAATCCTTAAAATGGGTTCAATCCGATTTTGGAGGGGCAAACCCAGATTCGAATAGATATTTATCGGTTTGGATTCGGTCTTAACCTGATGGATTCAATCCAGGTTTGGTCCGATTTTTTATTTGGGTTTCGGGTTCTGTGTAAAATGTACATCCCTACTGCTTGGTTGACTACTGAAGACCACTTGATTTAAGCATATATGCATACATTTTTTTTATATAGGTAACCAAACCGTTAGAACGCATAACCAGGCTATTTTAGCACTTCAATTCATATGAAATTAGTAAGGACTTGTCACACATCTTAGGGATCTCTTAGTAAAAGTTGGTGTGGTAATAGTAGCTCTCTTTTCTATTATCTGTCTTAATTATTGGTGTGACAAAACGGTACAGCATGGCCTTTTCTGGACATGGAGATCCAATCTACCGTTGAGAAGGACTTTGGTGGCATTGGAAAGCAAGTTTTCTCAATTCTGGAATCATTAAATGACTATAGATCTTGCTTGTAGCCAAGGTCCACGTGCATGTCTAGAACTTTCTAGATGGGATCTTACGTGGCTGATTTCATGACCTTTCAGAAGAAACTATAATTAAATTAATTCACGGTGTTTGAACTTTGAAGTTTCAACTCTTACGAGGTGGCGTTTCCTGACCATTCCAATCCATGGTTTTCAAACTCGAGAACTCTAGTCGGCTCAACTCGGATATCTCCGAATAGTCAACTTGAAAATTTGTGAGTCAACTTAGATAAGTCAAATAAAAATATATTAAACTTATAAATCAGACTATTAAAAATTATCAAAATCTATTATAGCTTGGCCATCCAACGTTTCTTGAAATCTACTGGGAAATTGAATTTTATATCGAAAATGCCCTTAAAATTTTGTTTTTTTTACCAAAATGCCCTCATATTCCAATTTCCCAGGTCTATTTGTTGCTCCTCCAATGTCCAACGTGTATTTATTAGTAAAATCCATTTAAAAAAAGACAAAGATATAGTCCAGTTAGCCACCTAATATAGGGATTAGTAAAATAAATTTGCTTCCAAAAGACTCAATATCACATTAAAAATTTGATGCCGCGAAGTATTAAATTTTTTATATTAAACATTAATATCTTTATTGACTTCTAGAAAGAGTAGGAATGATAATGTTTCAATATACATAATCTAATTTAACTTATTAATCAATTATAACAATATTTTAAATATTAGATATATGTGTCAATTATTAAATTTTTCTCTTGATTTAAATAATATTTAAGTACACCTCACATTAGAGGTGCAACTTGATTCCATTTGAGATCAAATTGGAACCAAACTAGCATAAGCCAGTTCTACTTGTTAAGAATTAGAATTGAATAAATCCAAATCGAACTAAAGTCGGTTTGGTTTGGTTTGGTTCGATTTGATTTTATGGATTGTCAATATTCTATAAATTGTAAGTAATATTTTTAATGAAAAATTAAGTATATAATAAATATAAAATTTCATAAAATAAATCATTAATTTATCCATAAAAAATCATTAGTTTATCCATAAAAGATCATTAATTTATATCCTAACTACTAAAATAATTCATAACAATTATTATATACATATATTTATTTATTGCATAAAGGTTCGGTTCTCGGTTTGGTTTGATTCTATACAAGCTTGATCAAAGAACCGATGGGTTGCCAGTATTCTATAAATTGTAAGTATCATTTTTAATGAAAAATAAGTATATAATAAATATAATTTTTTATAAAATAAATCATTAATCTATCTATAAAAAATCATTAATTCATCCATAAAAGATCATTAATCTATGTTCTAACTCCTAAAATAATTCACAACAATTATTATATACATATTTATTTATTTATTGCATAAGGGTTTGGTTTGACTCTATACAATCTTGATCCGAGAATCGAATCAAATTGATTGGTTCTCCATTTTTGTAGTCCAGAATCGAACCGTAACCTATTCCTAATTGAATCAAATCATCCCAAAACTATTGATTCGGTTCTCGGTTTGAACCAGACCAAGTTGCACCCCTAGCTCATATATGTGTCATACTTTTGACTTAGCACTAAACTTTAAAAAAAAATTTGTTTTAGTATTCCATATTAGTCCACTTCTACTTTTTTCATAAAATTCTCAATGATAATACAATGTTTAAAGGCCTATTTGAACTTTGGCATCATTTTCCCACCTGAAGGATAAAAACTTAAGATTTTTTTCCGGTTAATATGCTTTTCTTTTAATTTAAAAACCAAATATTATTAGGATCTCCTAGTTTTGGTTTGTATTGTCTAAAACTAATAAATATGGAAAATGCTGAATGACTCCCTCCAACATTACGCTTGACACTACAATAACGTTGCAGTGGCAATCTAAGGTTCTTTGTCTTGGAAAAATTCAGGTTTTACCTCATAGGATTCAAAATATTAATCTACACTAACCATGTCATCCTTTACTATCTTCTTTCCAAGAAACCTATTATATTTTTACTCCAAGAGTTTGATTTGAAAATCAAAGATAAAAGGGGAGTAAATAATATAGTCCTGGATCATCTATCCCGTCTTGTCTTCTCGGATTCAATTGAAAATAAACTCATTCAAGAAATATTCCTTAATGAGCAACCTTTCCGCTATTCAATTTTAAAAAGTTTTGATACTTGATTTTTTATCATGTCGAGGATTATTAGTGACATGAGGATTATGAGTTCAAATACCCACAAATTTCTTTTTCCATGAAGAATTCTCGTGTATATTTCTAATTTTTTTATTTTATTTTATTTTATTTATTTACTTTTTTTTTTTTTTGTGTGATGAGTAGGTCCTATTAGGACCCACTACTACAAACTTATTTTGAATCACTCTGGTGATATAGAAAATAAAGATCCAAAAGGCTTCGACGACAATGTTTTTGACTTTATCCTTTTGTGATAAAAGTTAAGTTCCACATTGAACAAAGATAGAATGGTATATGGTTTATGAAGTATTTTGATTTTCTCATTGGCCACATCGGCACTTCCCTCTCTCAATCTCGACACATTATATCCATTTAACATCAAAATATTCAGAGAAGACACCTTTGAGCTACTTGAACAACATGCTCCAAATGTCTTGAAGAATGTTAACACATATGGCAAAAATGATGAAATTTATAGGTTTATCTACAAATAAGTGTGTAGGGATCAGAAACAATATTTCATCGACTGTCTAATTAACATTGCCATAGTTACTTCATTTGAAATACAAGCATATTTCTCCGTAGATGAAGACTCTTTGACGGTGAGATATCTTTCTGTAAAAAACCCAGGTTGCTTAGGCCGGGTAAGATTTCAGTCTCACTACCTAACATCAAAACCACGTATGACATGTTTGGCCTATCTTGTGGACATTGTTGCACAAACAAAAGACCCATAAGGATACATCTTAACACTTCAGACATGGAGGCCTGAAAAGGTTTCTCCCATCGTGGATCTGTTAGTTCCAAAGGGTTGCCTTCATTTCTTAATTTTCAAGCCTAAAGCAATTCAAATTCATTATTTTGTTACCATCAAAGAATTAAAAAGACGAGTGATCATAGCTTCCGATTAAAATCAATTTAGAAGGAACAAGAACAGTTTCAATTTAATGCTTACATGCCCGAGGAGGTAGTGGTCATGCTCATGGTCAGGATGATAAAAACCTCTGTTTCTCTTTCCGCTCACTATCTCTAATACTAAAACACCAAAGCTGTAGATGTCGGATTTCACTGAAAAGAGCCCATCTATGGCATACTCCGGAGACATATAGCCACTACATAACAGCATCAAAGAATTTTTTTTTTCTTTTATTATATTAAATTAACATTTGAAATATGTACATGTAGAATAAATACATGTCTTGCGCACTCACTAACAAAGTTCCAACCACCCTTTTTGTATTTGCTTCAGTCTGATCAAGCAATTCCCATTATGATATCAAAGCGCTTTTTCCAATCGAGTGAAGTACCTCTTGTTTGATATGAAAAAATTTGCAGCCAATTTATTGAGCTTTTGTTAACTTCAATAAATTAAAGTAAAATATATGAGAACTGTTGAGAGTGTAGAAATCTGATTTTATGAGAATTCTTGGATGAATATTACATGAATCCTATTTGGGTATTTATAGAGATTACATCAACCAAGATAAAAGAAACTAACTTAATATAGATATACTAATCAACTATAATTCCTAATTTAAAATATTTTAATAGATATTACAAAATATTTTATTCTCAATTACCCCCTCAGCCTTCCTTTTATTATGAGATACATTGACAATTATACAATGCATCTCATGCATCATAATATGATGCATACAATCATCATAATGTTATCAGGAAAAAAAAAAATTCATTAAAATTTTCATCTTAACTATAATAGATTTGATTAGTACAAGATGTTACCTTGTAAACATGACCAAAATCACCCTCTCCAATCTCATTTTCAATTGAGAAATTGTTAGTTGAAGCTTCAATGGTAGTCAAATCAAATACATGCAAGTCTAGGTCTCCCTCTTTACTCTCATCTGTATTATCTCCATCTTGATTTCTACCTGTTTTACATTGAAAAAAAAAAAAAAGAACTGTGGGATATACAAAATAGAGAAAGCGAAACACTAAACCTCATGGCTACACTATAACAAGAAGAAAGTCTTGGACATGTACACCACATACTATGGTAACTAAATAAGAGCCATAGACGTCAAGGCCTCCAATTAATGTTCAGATCACCTAAACTATCTATACATTAAGAAAATAAACAAGAAGGAAATGAAAATATCATATCTTAAACTTTTTCCCTCCTAAACCATCCAAATAATGCAATCAGTTGGGAGGTTATTTCAATGTTTTAAATTATGATTCTTGTCAAACAAGGTTTGACGTCAAGGCCTCCATGCATGTTCTGCACATTTGTATAAGAACGGAAGTGTGGATGAATTATTTTACCTCTGTTTCTTCTCCTCCTCTTTCAAATTATGTAAAAGCTGACTGAGCCCAAGAGAAGCATCCCTAGAACTACTGATACCACAACGATCACCAGAGCTGGCTTCCCCTTGTTGGAATCTACATAAGTTGCAAAAAGTACGAATTAATTCTTCTCAAACTTCATTCTAATTTAACCTAATCTACCATCAGTTAGCTACCCTTTCGGCTTGAGCCCGGAATTTTTAACGCCCATCCTGAATCTAGGCTGTTCTTATACTTAAAACCAAGGTTTTTAGAGGCGCGTGAGGCATACGCCTCTGAATGAGGCTCATAAAAAACGCCCTGAGGCATCGTTGAAATTAAAAGGCATACACCTCACTTTAGTTTATTTATTTCTTAAATAATGCATTTTTTCCTCTTAACTTCTCCTTGTTCTTCTTTATACTTTACTTCTTTCTTTCTTTATTTATTTATTTATTTTTTCTATTTAAGCAAAAAAAAAAAAAAATTTATTTAAATTATTTGTTATTTTTTTCTTCTAATTTCTACTTCTTTGTTACTATTAGTATGCAATATAATTGGATTACCTAGAAATGAATGCAAGTATAAAGTAGTAATATATGCAAATAAAATATTTGAGTTGAGTTGATTTATACACAATTTTGTCGTATTAAATATTATGCAAATGAAATAATTGAAAAAATAATAATATTTAGTTGTATTTTTGCAATAAATATAAAATAGTTCTTTATTGTAGAGACTTCCAATTATTCAAATACAAATTATTTCAATTTTGCTAAAATATAAAATAATAAGATTTTATATTATTATTCATTTTAATGGATTAAAACTTGAAATTTCATTGTGATTTTGGAATTAAAAAAGTATACAATGGTTATCCTAATTTATTAGTTTTGTAATATAATTATTTTAAATATTATATTATTTATTTAAAAATATCATTCATGTGAGGCTTGTGCTTTACCCGTTGAGGCGCTAGCTTGCAAAACTCCTTGCCTCACGCTTCAGTGTCTAAAAACATTGAAAACTACCATCAGATGAGAAATTATACAGAAATTACTTACGAAGTTCCGAAGCTCCCATCTGTATGTAGAGATCTTGCCCACCTTCGATATACTCTCTAATATCAATCAAATCCCCATACCAGACAACACATGCGCTAATTTCCGTACTAGCATAAGCCATACAAGAACAATTTGCCAAGCATTCCTTTTCATTGTCCTTTCTAGAGCTCACACTCTTATTAAAAAAATATGATATATCAGGCAATTTCAACATTTTAAACCTAAGAAACCCCTCATCGTGCCGTAATTCCATGGCGAACTCTGAACACATCCACTTGATAAGTCAAATTTATCCCAGTTTTGTTTTGATTTCGGTTTGAAACCATTGAGACAATCACAAACTGGTGAATCATTAATGTTACAAGTACCATAGGGACCACATGCAACATAATTATCACACTTATCTTTCTGTAACACTACCAGAAGAATTCATTCTCTACGCCCATCGTTCCATGTGTAGAATTCAAGAGAGCTCGATTGATTAACAACAAACCTTGTAATGGTGGATTTCTGGTTCTTTATGAAGGTATAATACGCATCGTTAGTCTTAAAGGAGAAATTTGGCGAGAAAACAAGGTTTCTCTTCTCCTCGGGACTTCCACCAAACCGAACGCCATCCCAAGGCCCGCTTCGATACTTAATTTCCAATCCCTTACGAAAGACTATAGCTGGAAGCCCATGGGCACCTACACTGCAGGTGTAATCACCAACAATAGCTTCATTCCTTATATCAATGTATCGCACGAATAATCAATACTCTATCATAAGTAGCTTTCGACATTGCCATCTCAGAACAAGATTTCCTGATTCAAGAAGTTGTACAATTGGATTAGCTGCTGCTCTTGATGAATCCGAAGTCCAGATGGGGATCTGTTTTAAGAACAAGGAAGAAAAAAAATGTATTTTCTCATTAAAAAAAAAAAAACCTCTTCCATTACACGAGATGCTTCTACTATAGATAGCTAAGCTAAGCAATACAAAACAGAGAAAGTAATTACAACCATGCTAGCTATAACAAAACTAGAAATATTAACTGACTAACTAACTAACTAACAAACAAACAAACAAACAAACTAATTACTAATAATGTTTTAATACTCCCCCTCAAGATGGACTGTGAAAATCTTTGATAGCCATCTTGGATAGAAGTGGAATTAGTAATAAGGATGGCAAAGCTTTTGTAAAAAGGTCTGCAAGTTGATGCTGAGTTCTAACTGTCATAAGTCGAATAACTCCCTCTGTCACTTTATCTTGAACAAAATGACAATTAAGCTCGATGTGTTTTGTCCGTTCATGAAAATATGGTTAGATGCTATGTGTATGGCAACTTGATTATCGCAAAACAAAATAACTGGAGATGAGATATCAAACTAAAAATCTTGTAGTAACTGTCAAAGCCACATTAATTCACTAGCGATAGAGGCCAATGCACGATATTCTACTTCAATTGAAAACTTGGAGATGATTACTTGCTTTTTAGCCTTCCAAGATATTAAAGAATCACTAAGAAATACACAAAAACTAGTAACTAATCTCCTTGTATCCAAACAAGCTCCCTAGTCAACATCCGAAAAGGCCCTGAGTTGAATAGAAGAATTGCCAGAAAAAAATAATCTTTAGCCAAGATTTGATTTAAGATATCTAAGTAAATGATGGGTTGCTAGCATGTGTGGAACTCGAGGATGAGCCAAAATTAATTTAGTTTATGTACAACAAAGGTAATATCAGGTCTGGAAATAGTAAGGTAAAACAATATACCAATGAGTCTGCGATACTGAGAAATATCAGTGAGTAGGTTATCTTTAGGTGATTGATTTTACTTGTTTTTCAATGAATAATGATTTTCTGAGTCCCCCACCTAGCATACAAAATACTCTCCTCAGGTAGCATGCGTTCAAATCATAAATTTTTTTTTTCTAGGGATACACAATTGTACAATAATTATGAGGATGTGTAGATATGTATCCTGAGGTATAAAACCTATGGTTCTAATACATGCTTGGTCAAGAGAATATTTTGAGTATGCCACGTGGGGGAGTTAGATTATCACGACTCTTTCTCAATACATGTTGGGTCATGCCATTTTTCATCAGCTTAGCACATAAATTTTGAAACAACAAATACCTATTCACAAAGAGTAATGATAAAATGACTCCCCCACGTGGCATATTAAATCGATTGTCCTAACGTGACATGTCAAAGAGTTGTAGATCTGTACTCTTCGAGATACACAATTGCACATCCCTATACTAGTATAATTGTCTATCTCGAGGGTACGTATCTACGATTCTAGCACATCACATCAAGGGGAATTGATTGATCATGCCACGCGTGGGAGTCATTTTATCATGATTCATTTGTGAAATGTTTAAAAGTTGGACTTGGGTTTCAAGAGGCTAATTCAAAAGTAAAGAGGCCTTTTCAAACTAGGTTTTGATGGTGATTTTACTTTTTTTTTTTTTTTTTAGGGAAAATTACTTTTAAAAAAAGGTTAAATATTCACAAAAATGAATCTATTTTTTCAAAAATTACCAAAAACAAATTAAGTCGCTGGACAGTCCAGCGTTTTAGTAATTCTTTTTACTGTTCAGTGTTTTAATGTGCTAAAATACATTGCTTTACCAAAAATGCCCTATGAATTGTTAAAATAATGGATAGTCTTAATTTAAAATGCTGGACTGTTCAGTGATTTAATTCATTTTTCTTAATTTTTAAAAAAATAGATTTTTTTTTTGTAAATATTAAAACATTTAACTCTCTTTTAGTGATTTTTCCTTTTTTTATTTATATATATATATATATATATATATATATATATATATATATATATATATATATATATATATATATATTATTTTGTGAGGTTTTTGAGTATTGAGAGTTGTTGATGTCTAAGAGCTTGTAATCTTTATCATTGAAAGTGAATTGATCTCCCCCTCCGCTCCATGAGCGTACCATATTTGTCAAATCACTTTAATCCTTGTATTCTCCATGTGTGTTTGACTTATTATTTTTGCTCGTGTTTCGCTTCCACACAGTATAAACTCATTCACATTTACATTTTGCGAATCTTCAATGATTCCAATTTAAGGATACAAAGAATGTGCATGCATTTTAAAGATTAAAGGTATTAAGAATGTCTTACATGTACTTTGTCATTGGGGGACACTAAGAAGTTTTATGGGTATCTCAATGTTGATTAGAATCTTATAGCATCGACAGGTGTATCAATAAATATTTTAATATAATACATCATAATCTAATAGAATCATGATAATCTAACTTACATACATGACATATTCAATCGACATCCCTGACCTGACAGGATTGAAAATCGTAGATCTACTCTTCTTGGGATGCAAAATTATAATTTCTCATAAAAAGGTGCTGTTTCATATCTCTAAGAGAGTAGATCTACATTTTCAAGCCTGTCACATCAAGGGTGTTGATTGAGTATGCCTCTAGGTAAGCCAGATAATCACGACTCAATCTAATAATCTAATAGAAGGGATTGATTCACAACTTTTGTGACTTTTTCTTCTTATTACGTCAACGCTTAATTCGCAATAGCAGGGCCAACCACCCTCAATTTTCAATTGCCGTGTATGGAAATTTGATAAACTTGAGCCAGACACATCTAAAGAAGTTCCTTTCAATTTAAATTATTTGAAAAGAAAGATCTTTTAGCCTAAGCAGTCGACATCAGTCAAGGTTCTTTGGTTTGAGTTTTCAAGAAGAAAAAATGTTGCTTTCCCCACTCTAATGGCCAGCAAAAGACTGACATGTGTCACTATTTCACCCATTGAATCATGAGTCTTTGGTCCACGGTACACATCCACCATTTAGCGGATCTAGACATAAAACCTTAATAAATGGAAAAAGCCATAGAAAATTTGCATTTTTTTCAAAATAGTAGAATACTTATTTTAATTCCAAAAAGGTGAATGATCGTTTTCAGAATTAAATTTTTTGGTTTAAGTAAGCAAAAAAATTCATATTTATAAGACAGTAATGTATTTCCCATTTTAATTTCAATAAGTTGTTTAAAAGAATTCTATTTTATTAAACAGTATATTTTTTTTTACCAGGTTAAGTAAAATGTTTTAATTCTGAAAATCGTAATTTATTGTTTCCGACATAAAATGTCTTCTATTTTTGAAAGTTTTTAATTTTCAGTGCATGTTTTGGTAAAAAAATATATATATATATATATATTGGGAAATGTTCAGCAACAAACATTTTGACAAACATTTTGGCAAAACATTTTTGAAAATATGAGTTACAGGTTTTGGAATGGGCTGATTTTTGGTGAGGATGATCTCTACAGGGAATAGATCATCATCACCAAAAATCAGCCCATTCCAAAACTTCTAACCCATCAAAAATGGTTTACAAAAAATGGACGGTTCACAATTTTTCAACCTGTTAACATGGGGCTAGAAGTTTTGGAATGGGCTGATTTTTGATGAGGATGATCTCCTCACCGTAGAGATTTTCAACCTGTTAACATGGGGCTAGAAGTTTTGGAATGGGCTGATTTTTGATGAGGATGATCTCCTCACCGTAGAGATCATCCTCACCAAAAATCAGCCCATTCCAAAACCTATAACCCATGTTTTGAAAAATGTTTTGCCAAAATGTTTGTCAAAATGTTTGTTGCTGAAAGGGACCCATATATATTAGTGATTTATGATCAGTGAACTAGAATTTATTTATTTTTAAATTCTCTTATGGTGAAATATATATAACCCTTTCGAGCCATCTATCATACTCAATTTTATGGTCTATTTCCATTAAAGAGTGGACCAGACATTGATGTTGTAAATGGACCAGATGGAGTGACCCTTGACCAACCAACACACCAGAAATTAGCGTGGTTGATTATTAAAGACCACTTGGCCGAGTCTTAAAAAATACTTTAATTAATGGTGCTTAAAGTATCAACGCTTATGTGGTGGTGTCTCCCGACACTTCTAATCTATGGTTTTAAAACTGGAAAACTCTATTCAGTTCGACTCGGATGTCCACAAATCTAGCCCAGTTGAAGTCTTTTGAGTACACTCCAACTAGTCAAATAAAAATATATTAAATTGTAAATTGGGAAATTAAAAATTATTGTTTATTAGCTAAAGATGATAAATTCTAAGTAATTTAAAAAGCTTGGACTGTATTTTAATTTTTCATTTTTTCATTTACATACCTATAAGTCTAACAATCCTATATAAATCGTGGGACTGCCAGCGTTTTTCTTTTTTAAATTGTTGGATAGGCCAACTATTTATGTAGAGGAACATAAAGATGGGAAGCTAAGGCACGGGAATTCGTCAAAAGTTGATTAATTTTTCATAAATATCTCAATAATAAGATTAGCCTTATTTTAATAATTTTCCCAATAATATATAATTGAACAACTCAATTGAGTTTACTATTTGACTCAATGCATTTTCAATCTGACTTGGCTGAGTTGATGAAATTGACTTAGCAAATAAGTTTTGAGGACTTTTGAGTCACCTCAAAATCCAATTCAAAGAATTTTAAAATTATGATTCTAGCATGTGAATTTTTCTTTTGATGCATCTGTTAATTTGAAATTTAATCAAATATAAAAGGAATAAATTTATTGGGTGGTGTAAATGATTTCTTTTTTCTGATGCTTATTAATAAACTCGGCATAGTCCTCGAGTTTTGCAGTTGGGATGGTTTGACCAACATGATGTGTAGTGGCCCACATGTTTTAAAGAGAGTCCGGATCATATCAAGGGTGGACCCACACCTCAACACATACCACAAAAGTTACAATAAAAGAAATTAATGCTTGAAATATCTCTTTGAATTGTGATTTACGTAGTATGTGTTGAAGTGTGGGAGGAGAATTTAATCCTCAACCCAAGGTGGATATGGTTCGGACTCTTTAAGAAAAACAAATGAAGAAATATTTTAATTTGTCCACCTAACATTGGGATTGATTAAAGAAATTTGGTTCTAGAACACTCAAGATCACATTAAAATTTTGATTGATGAGGTCTTTGGATTTTAATATTAAACATAATAATCTTTATTAACTTCTAGAAATAGTAGGAATGATCATATTTCATTATGGATAATCTAATTTAATTTTTAAATTTTTTAGACAAATAATTTAAATGTTAGATACATGTATAAATTACTAAAATTTTCCATTGTAGTAGTATTTTCTCTTGATTTAAAAAATATTTAAGTACACCTCACATATGTGACGTAAAAAAAGAGAGAGCTACTATTGACACCCCAGCTTTTACTTATTACACCCCAAAAATGTCCTTCAACTTATCACCAAAGATATAAAAAATAATTAATGTTCTTTTAGTTGAATCTACTAAAATAATTATATTATTTAAATATAATTAAATATTAACTATTACGGATGAAAATTTTGGGTACTTACATGTCAAAGAAGATCATCTTGGTTCTTTCAATTATAAAATCCTTTATTCTTCACAGTTCATACCATTTATTATCTCCAGCACTGAAACACCATGTCTAAAGGCATCAGATTTCAGTGTCCATTGCAAACGTTGCAGACATATAACCACTGCATTCCAATGTTGGAAGGAAATATTTAGTGATATGGGCACTTACGATGAATGTAAATAATCATATATGTTGCTCATTTTGAGATCTCTATGAATGATTCTAAATCAAGAATCTTGGTGAAGACAAAGAAGTCCTCTCGGGATCCTCAAATAATGTCAAAGCATATTTGTTTAATTAGTAACATAGTTTTGTATTAGTATACAGTTAATGCGAGCTCTTGTCTAGCAATTAATACTTCAAGAATGTGGTAGCACATATCTGAAAAATGATGAAATTTGTGTGTTTATATACAAATAAATATGGGTAGGCAAACAAATCTTTTATCGACCGTCTAACATTGTCACGGACACATTTGCAGAGCAAGCATTTTTTTCCATAGATGACGACTCTTTGTCGGGGAGAAACCTTTCTGAGAAAAACCCAGGTCGGTTAGGCTTGGGTAAAATTGCAGTCTCACTACCTAACATTAAAACCACATACGACATGTTCGGCCTATCTTCTGGACGTATTTGCACACATAGAAGACCCACATGAATACATCTCAACATTTCAGACAAGGTAGCTTGAACAGGGTTCTCCATCAATGGATCTATTAGCTCCAAAGGTTTGCCTTCATTCCATAATGTCCAGGCCTAAAGCAATTCAAATTCATTTTTTGTTGTTAGTTAACTTCAAAGAATTAAAAAAGATGTGAGTTTATATATGCTAATTAAATTAAATTTAGAAGGAATAAGAACAGTTTCGATTTGATACGTACATGCCCGAGAAGATTGTGGTCATGGTCAGGATGAATAAAACCTCTGTTTTTTTTGCCGCTCACTATCTCCAACACTATAACACCGAAGCTATAGACATCGGATTTCACTGAAAAGAACCCATCTAAGGCATACTCCGGAGACATATAACCACTACATGGATCATCAAAGAAATTATAATTTTTATATTAAAAGTCGCCAAATATGTATATCTAGAGTAGAATCAAGTCTAGTGGCACTCACTAAGTTCCAATCACCATTTTTGTTTTTGCTTGAATCTGATCAACTCTAAACGTTCTTGCTATACCAAAGTCTGAAATTTTGGGGTTCATTTCTTTATCTAAAAGAACATTGCTGGCCTTTAGATCTCTATGAATAATTCTCAATCTTGAATCTTGATGAAGATAAAGAAGTCCACGAGCAATTCCCATTATGATGTCAAACCGCTTTTGCCAATCGAGTGAATTACCTCTTGGTTGATCTGAAATTGTTTCGTTACAATTAATTTGTTAGGATTTTGTTACTTCATTGAAACTATGTGAAATATATGAGAAATCTTAAGAGGAGCCGAACCGAAGATAAAGTTGTCCAAACTTTTGTTTGGCATGTACTCATAGATTAACATCTTCTCCTTTCCCTGAATGCAACAACCCAAAAGTCGAACGAGATTCCGATGTTGAAGCTTGGCAATTAAAACAACCTCGTTCTTGAACTCTTTCATGCCTTGTCCCGAATCCTTTGAGAGCCTTTTCACTGCTATTGCTTCTCCTGTCGATAGCTGACCCTACATTAAGTAGGCAACATGCATGTAATTTTCCATCCAATTATAGAAAGCATTCATGTTAATATTACACTAAAAAGTTCATTTAATGTTCCATCTTAAGTATGATAGATTTGGTCAATATAAGAAGTTACCATGTAAACAGAGCCAAAACCGCCCTCTCCAATCTTATTTTCAAGTGAGAAGAAATTCGTGGCAGCTTCAATGGTGACCAAATCATATAATTGCAACTCTAGGTCTTCCTCCTGACTATCATTTGCATAATCTGTATAGGGATTTTCACCTGTTTCATTGGAAGAATGTACAAAAATGTTATTTTAAACATTTTCCCCCCTAAACCATCAAAGAAATGCAATCGGTTGGTGGGTTATTCAGATGACCTATAGTATGATTCTTGTTGAACATAGCTATAATGTATGCAAAGCAAAAGAAAACAAGTTTTGCACATTTGTATAGCCAAGATCACATTCAGTGTAAGAATGTTTGCAAGTGTGGATGAGTAATTTTACCTCCTCTGTTTGTTCTCCTCTTCTTCCAAATTATGTACAAGCCGATTGTGCCCAAGAGAAAAATTCCCACAACTACTGATACAATAATGATCACCAGAACTCGCTTTCCCTTGTTTGATTCTACGTAAGTTACAAAAGAAAGAATTATATCTTCTCAAACTTAATTCTAATTTAACCTAATCTACGATTAGTTAACTACCCTTTCAGCTTGAGCCCAAAAATTTTAACGCCCATTCTTACTCTAGGCTGTTCTTACGCTTAAAATTTCCATCACAAGATTAAATGTATAGAAATTACTTACGAAGTTCCGAAGCTGCCATCCGTACGTAGAGGTCCTGCCCACCTTCGCTGTAATCTCTAACATCGATCAGATCCCCATACCAGACAACACAAGCGCTAACCTCCGTACTAGCATAAGCCGTACAAGAACAGTTTGCCAAGCATTCCTTTTCACACTCCTTCCTAGAGCTCACACTCTTGTTCAAAAGATGTGATGTATCGGGCAATTTCAACATTTTAAATCTACGGAACCCCTCGTCCTGCCCGCATTTCCACGGCGAACTCCGAACACATCCACCAGATGTATCAAATGCATTCCAGTCTTGTGGCGATTTCGGTTTGAACCCTTTGAGACAATTACAAACTGGTGAATCATTAATGTTACAAATACCATAGACACCACATGAAGCATAATTATCACAACTATCTTTCTGCAATTTTATTATAGGAATCCATTCACTCCGAATATTGTTCCATGAGAAGTATTGAAGTGAACCCGATTGATCCACAGCGAACCTTGTAATGATGGATTTCTCATTGTTTTCGTACGTGTAGTAGGCATTGTCAGCATTAAAGACGAAAATTGGCATGTACACTGAGTTTCTCTTCAGCACATGACCTCCACCAAATCGAACTCCATCCCAAGGCCCGCTTCGATACTCAATTTTCGATCCCTTACGAAGGAATAATTGAGGAAGCCCACGCGCATCTACACCATAAGTGTAATCTCCATGAGAAGGATCGTCCACGCTCTTCCACGACGATAGATTCCAATTCTGACCAGTTTTTAAGTTCCATCCCATCTTCATGCCTTGTATCAACGTATCACAAGGATAATCAAAACTCTGCCATAAGTAGCTTTGTGAATTACCATCTCTCAAAACAAGATTTCCAGATTCAAGGAGTTGTACTATTAGATTCGCCGCTGCTCTCGATGAACCCGAAGTCCAGACAGGACTCTGTGTTCCATTGAGAATTACCATATTTCCATCGTTATTGATCTTTAGAACTCCTGATCGATCGGGTACCGGGTTGTTTCTGTTTGCAACCCAAACTACTGTCTTAATTGGGATATTCTTGAACCATATGCCCAAGTACCGGTTTCTCGAATTTCCAGGACTGAAGAATCCTAATTCGAAGGTTTCGCCTGACGAAACTAAGGTCTGCCCATCAGCTATAGATTGGTTTGAAGCTAAGGTATCAATCCCAGAGGAGATTTCTGGGAAGAATGAGAGAGAAAACATGTAGAACAAGAGGAAGGGAAGACCCTCCATCGGTATTTTTCAATCTCTAATTGGAATTCTAAACTATAAAATTAGTGGGTTTTGTTTAGAAACTGGAAACTCTGCAAGTTTTCAGCTTGATTTGGCAAACCGACTTATTCCAATCAAAGGAACGATACGGTTGTGCATTCTTTGTGTTCTTCTTTGAGAAAACAAGCTAATGTTTAAGAAATGTCAACCACAGATGACTAAAATCAAGCTTTATTTATTTATCTACCAACCCATTGACTTTGACTTGGATATTAAGCAATAAAGTGTGGTGTCCCACAACCATTGAAAAATTGGGTATAATGTTGATATTTGTTATACAAGTCAATGGTGCTCTCCATTTGGTGGATCCATACAAGAGAAAAATAACATGATTAGTGATTTATGATCGGTGGATTTAACTTTTTTTTTTTTTTTTTTCTATGGATTTCTATGGAATTGGAATGTTGGATTTAAACATGTTTTTTGATGGTGTAATTATAATGGTTACAACCCGAAGGGATGGGGAGATGTCCAAGATCACACTTGAGGAAGTTTAGTTGATAAATCCTCAATTATTCCATTGATTTAATAAATTTTTTCTTTTACAAATTATTGAAAAAATTTGGAGAAATATTCAGTGAAGATCCAAGTTGCCGTAGTCCAACCGCAACCTTTTAAAGTAAATAGAGTTTTAACTTCTAAGATGACTCATAAGTCACAAAACCTTTACGAAAGTAATTATAAAAGCACTCCACGAATTAATAAGGGTCACCCACATCATAATTGAATTATTTTGTCTTATATGGATTATAAGTTTCGGAATTAGCTGAATTTTGGTGAGGAAGATCTTTATCATGAACAGATCATTCTCACTGAAAATCAGCTCATTCTGAAACTTCTAATCCCATACAAAATGATTTACAAAAAAATGGACAATAAATATTTTTCGAACTTGTTTTGATGGAGTTAAAAATTTAGGAATGAACTAATTTTTGGTGAAGATGATATCCTCATCATAGAGATCCTCCTCACCAAAAATCAGTTCGCCCCAAAACTTTTAACCTATATAAGGCAAAATAATTCGGCTATGGTGTGGGTTGCCCTTATTAATTTGTGGGAAGTTCTAAAATAAACTTTAATTAATAGGCCCTATGTTTAGGTGGGATTTTTACATGGGGACCATTTCATTTACTTCTAAAATAAACTTCAATTAATGTTGTGCAAGTATCTCGTGACCAGTCTAATCATAATTTCCACCTATGTTACTTAGTTGGCTCTTTTCAAATTCGGATTTACAATTCGTGGTTCGCCACTCTTGAATGTATCTGATTTGTAGAGCTAGTTTGTAAGGGATATATAAGTACTTTATGTAAATCTCATAGGAAAAAGACTCAAGCCAAGAGGCAAAGGGACATATCACTAGTTTGAAAACAAAGGTGTGTCTTTAATGTTTGATTAAATCTTAGGATTTCAAAAATAAGGGTTAATTTTAATAATGACCAAACCTTGGGGACATTTCTAAAATTCGCATAAACAAGGGGGTTGATCAAGTTTGCTATTGTTGACCTATTCACAATCAAGGGTGAAACTAGAAAGGAGTCGTGGGGTTATTGCCCCCACAGAACTTTAAGATATCTTTATATTTTCAACAAATTACAAGCCCCATTTACCCCCATTCCCTCACCTCCCACCAATTTTTGCTACCCTTGAATTTTTTTGGAGATGACCTTGACTCTTGATTGGCCTTCTCTTATAGTCTAATTGAAAATGACCTAAATATTATTTTTTTCAATTTGTAACTAAAAACCCTAAATTTCTCCCCAAAACCATTCTTTTACAAATGCTTCAACTGTAGCATTAACTATAGTTTACCCCCACTACAAGAAAATCCTAGTTCCACCCCTACTCACTACGAATTGAACCTCAAACTAGTTCAATTTATATCGATTTGTGGTTTGGCACAAAATCAATGAACCTGGTAACGGAGATTTAAACACTCTAGGCAAGTAAAACAAAGATATGCTAAATTTAAAAATCGTTTAAAAATAAAATTTTAATATTTTTTTAAAAAAGAAAAATTTACATTGTGCCTTTTACAAAATATTATATATAAAGTTAAAATACGGCTGAAAGGTTGAAACTTTTAATGAATCCCTTTGTCTCAATGTTTACCTTCGGATAAAGAATACATCCCGTCCCAACGGTAACTTTATTGCTTTTTTCTATTCTTTCTTTTCCAAGAGTACCTCTAACTTTATTGTCTTTCCTCTTCGCTTTCATTTTATGATGATAGCTCTCCAACTTTATTATGTTTTCGCTTTTACCTCGTAACCCCAAAGAGGATGCCCACCCGTAAACGGACAAATTCTAGTGATGGCAACGGGGTTGATTTGCGCTAAGTTTAGCTTAAACTAACCCAACCCCACCCTTTAACACAATTTCTTTATTCTGTTTCTTTATATAGAATTGAGAAACCTCCAATTTTTTAATTTAAAAAATAAAATAAAATAAAATAAAAAACTAATAAGATTTTGGAAGATGCAGACCCCTAATAATTTTTCAATATATAGATATAGGTAAGCATTCGGGGGACGTAAAGAGAGCCAAACATATTTCAATATATGGACTAGAAGTTTTGCAAGCAATTGAATTTTTATTTATTTATTTATATAATTTTTTTTTTTTGTGAGGATGGTCTCTATTCCTCACAAAAAATCAACTCATTCTAAAAGTTCTAACCCCATGAAAAGTGGTTTACAAATAATTGACAATCCACGATTCTTCAACTTGTAAACTAAGGTTAGAAGTTTCACAATGAGTTGCTTTTTTGTGAGGCTGATCTCCTCACCATAGAGATCACAAAAAAATCAGTCCATTCTAAAACTTTTAACTCATATAATAAAAAATGTTTAACTATCTTTAAGGAGCATGCGGAGGCCTAAGTTTAATACCTAAGGGTTTTACAATTACATTGTTTAGGACTTAGTTATTTTGCATAAAAATTGTGCTTGTGGTGTGGTTTTGATTTCTTGATTTTATTTAGCAATCATGATTATCCCTCTTTTGAGAAAGCAAACTTTTTTTTTAGATAATTTTACTACAAGAGACCCGAAAGAGTTCTCTAGCTCAAATTTATTAGGCTCTTTGAGTTCCTTTATCTTATCCCACGTTCTTCTAGCTCGTAGTTGAAAACTTGACTCATATCTAAGTTTCAATGATGGGAAGGAAATTTGGAGTTCTAATTACAAGTATAAAAGATTGCGTAGTCATTCCATTTTCATGTGATTTTGCCAGGTGAAAGGGTTTGTATATTGTATAACACGTATACCTTTGATCGTAGTGATGAAGTTCAGACATTCAAATCTCGAAGGAATCTTCTCCACTGGCTAAAAGATTAAGACCCGATTTCGATAGATGGCAGCTTCTGGGGCCTAGCCTGAGTCATATACTTTATCTCCAACCTTTGGGAGGGGAAACAGCTGCAAGAAAGCGAGTTTCCTCAGTAGATCTAGTTTCAGCAGTTGATCCAGTTGAAGCAGAATCAGAGTAAGAAGTACCCTTTTAAGGTCGGTAACCGGCGGCTAAAGTGGCTTTATCTGCTCCCTCACCTCGTAACTCGTTTGCGTTTCCTACTTCTAGCGATAGTTTTGTCCATGGGGCAGCACCCTTCACTAACTGAGCTGACCCACCAAGGAACGTCCCGCGTGTAGCGGTAGTAGCTTGTCCCTGGAACGGAATGAATCCTAAGAACGAATAAGAAGGAGAACACTTACATCCTTGGTATGGAGTCTGTCGTAAACAGTAATCCACTTGGATGAAATTTCCCTCGCCGCCCTGGAATTTTGTTTGAAGGTGCCCTTCGCTCCACGCAGATGAATGCAATTGGCAAAATAGCTATTCCCAGATTACTCCATTCAACAGCTGGAAATAAGGCAAGGCAGGTCAAACATGCGAGTAGTCTGGTCTTTAAAAAAGTAACTTTTTTACTTGTGAAAGTTAAAAATGTTGTTTAATTTAAAAAAATTAACTTTAAAAAGAAATTACTTTCTACTTTCTAAAAAACTTTTTTCTCATATAGTTAGTTTCTACTTTGTATCCAAAAGGGACCTAAAAATTGGGATTATCTCGAATTCGGAAGTTTTAAGGTGACGAATTAATCACTTAAAACCTGCGAAATAGTCACCTTAAAACCTCCAACTTCATTACCATTTACGCTTTGGTAATTAAAATGAATAGTGAGTTGGAATCATAAATTCTTCAAATTCAGCTCACAAAAAGGTAATTCACCCTTTGAAGTAAGATTAACTTATGAATTGGAACAAAAAATTTAGAAGTCTCTTAGCCACAATGAGGTATGTCTTCCCAAGGGATACAGGATCTTACACCAAAACTGATCATCTATTCATTTGTTTGACTTGTACATACCAAGTAGAATGGTGAGAAAATTATCTCAAAAGTTTTGAGATATTTGCTTTAGTGCATTACAAATCTAATTACCGAGGGTCGAACATTGTCACTGTCACTTGGTTTACAGTACATGATTCGTGCTTATTGAAAGACGAGTTCGTTTGGGAGGAAATCCTCCCAAGAGCGAAACCAGGCTGCTTAGGCTGAGGCAGTGTTGCTGTTTCACTACTCAGCATTAAAACCACAGAACCCATAGTTGGTCTATCTTCTGCTTGTTCTTGAACACACAAGAGGCCAACTTGTATACATCTAAGAATTTCGAATGTTGGCCATGAATCACCCATTGATGCATCCATCAAATCCATGCAATTTCCTTCTTCCCATAGTTTCCATGCCTGGATCATTTTCACTTCATTATATAGGTCATTTGAAAAATGAAAATTTGAAGTTATTAGAGACCGAAAAATTGTGCACTTACATGTCCAAGAAGGTTAAGTTGGCCGTTCAAATGATAAAATCCTCTGTTCTTTATGCCACTTACTATCTCCAATACTAAAACACCATAGCTAAAGACATCAGATTTCACGGAGAAGAGCCCGTCCATCGCGTACTCTGGAGACATATAACCACTGCACATGTAGAAGGAAAATGCTTTAGCGACATGCATCCAACCTTCTGATGAATGTACATATTTATGTTTTGGGTACTTACTATGTTCCGACTACTCTCTTTGTATTTGCTTCAGTTTGGTCGCCTCCAAAAATTCTTGCCATTCCGAAGTCTGATATTTTAGGGTTCATCTCCTCATCAAGAAGAACGTTGCTCGCTTTGAGATCCCTATGAATGATTCTAAATCTAGAATCTTGGTGGAGATAAAGAAGTCCTCTTGCAATCCCCACAATAATGTTGAATCGCTTTTTCCAATCCAATAATAAGATTTTTGTTTTATCTGTAACAATTTCACAATGACAAACTTAACACGAGCTCTTGTTTTGTTTGACACTATTTATTATGTATATGGCTTGTATTATGTTGGTTGTATTATATTAGCCTTTTTTTTCCACAATTACGTAAGTTTTTCCTTGAGGGAAATTTCGTATCTCTTTACGTTTTGATTTTCGCTTTATTTTGATTGTTATTGCAGTTTCATTTATGTACCTATTTTTCTACACTATCAAACAGATCTACCATTGAACGAACTCATAAATAGAAATCTACTTTCTTATTTATTGAACATCAAAATATCCTGTTATGTAAGAAATGTTGAGAGGGACTAACCAAAGAGAATGAAGTCCAAGCTCTTGTTTTGCATGTACTCATAGATTAACATCTTTTCTCCACCTTCAATGCAGCAACCCAAAAGTCTAACAAGATTCCTGTGTTGAAGCTTGGCAATCAACATAACTTCATTTTTGAATTCTTCTGTTCCTTGACCTGAATTCTTCGATAGTCTCTTCACTGCTATTTGTTGTCCATCTGCTAATGTTCCCTGTTCAAATCAATCTTTCGACTACATTAGTAGTTTACTTCATTTCATTAACATGTAAGAAATTGAAAATCTTACCTTATAAACAGAACCGAAACCTCCTTCTCCAAGCTTATTTGCATCCGAAAAGTTGTTTGTGGTGTCTGCTATGGTATCCAAATCCAATAAAGGTAGCTCTAGATCATCCTTCTTTTCATCTAAGTAGTCTCTCCTACCTGATATTGCCACATCAAACAATGGCAATTCTTGGCTTTTCACCCGATTAACTGTTTTACGACGGTTAAAAATTAGTTCATTAGATTTGAGAATGAGCTTAAAGAAAATTCAAATACTCATTACTATAGGGAAAATTAATTGTTACTCTCTACCTCTATCTTCTTTTTTCGATCCCCATAAGAATTTGATTTTCTTCTTCTTCCATATGAAACAGAAGCTCAAACCCATTAAGAGAATTACCAATGTCACTGCAACAATAACAATAATGGTTTCTTGTTTCTTTGTGTGAGAATCATTTTTTATGTCTGCGCTCCCAACTTTTTCTGCATTAAATCAAAGTTATCATCAATGAAGCTCAAAGTAATAAAAAAGGAGAGGAAACTTTTACCAATCATGCTAAAAAAAAATTATAAAAAGTTGAGCCATTCTTGAGAAACATGAGTAAATACTAGGAGATAGGCAAATACCCACCACTACCTAACCATGTTGTCCATCTAAGCAAATGTTGGAGCTGACAATAACCCAAGGAGATACTCACAAAGGTATCACATCCTTGGCGTTGTTTGCATTTTGAAAAATTGCTATTTTTCCCCACAGTGGTCTTCATGGACTCTATTTCAAGGCTTAATCAACAACTTCAAAAATGGTGTGGAGAGTGACAAAATTTTAGAATCAGGGTCAGGTAAGGTGTCCCATTCTTATGGAATAGGAAGGGTGTCTACATGGCACGTTATGGTTGGAATTAAAAAACACATCGGGCTCCTAACCAAGCTGTTTTCTACTTGGCATGCAGCCCGATGTGTTTATCTCCAACAAAATGTGGCACGTAGACACCATATGTTGCTATAGGAACGTGACACCATTCTCAATTGTAACTCAAATTTTATGTCAACTGTCACCTAATGCAATGTACTATGGCTAGGCAAAACTATACTTATTTAATAAAAATGAATCAGTAACTCAGTGCTGACGGAAATCAAACTCAGGTCTGTGTTATTATCGCCCATAGAATTCACCAACTAAGTTAGCTCACACTGGCTTTAAAGGATGGTGGAGATCACCCATCCTAACATTATTCTCACCTAAGTATGTTTAACTGTAAAGTTTTGATAGGATTCAGTGGGCAATACATTGAAATGATGCTTGGATATAATATTGCACCAAATGTCAGCTTGGTGTGATGCACTTCTTGATTTTAGGCTTGGGACAATTGAAACCCAAAAGCTCATGTATAGAGCAATCACCTTGGTCGACAAGCATTTATAGGGGCCACCACAATTACAGGTGGGTTGCATGCACATAAGTTATGAGTGAATGCCATAGTGATGTAGATCTCTAAATTTTAGGGATATTTACGAAAATGTGATCAACTTTTGATGAATTTACAATTCCGGTTCACTATTCATTTTAATTACAAAAACTTGGATGATCACGAATTCGGAGGTTTTAAAGTGACTATTTCGCAAGGTTTAAAGTGACAATTTTGCATGTTTAGAGTCACTTTAAACTTGCGAAATAGCCACTTTAAAACTGTCAAATTCATTATCGTTCAGAATTTTTTTTAATGAAAACATGATCATTCACATTTTCGTAATTAATATGACCAGTTAGCCGAAATAGTAAATATCTCATTTTCACCTCACCCTAATTTTAAGAAATTTCAAGAAATAATAATAATAATAATAAGCAAAAATAATTTTCACCATTGAATTTTCATTTGAAATTTACGAGTTTGGTGACCCTCATCTTCAACACCATGGTTCAAGTCCAACATAATTTTTTTGGAGTTGATCCTGAGTTTTTCCATGAACTCTCTAGTATTGGCGCCAATAAGGCAATCCATGTGGGCCGAATAACCCCTATAAAGTTAGTCGGACTGGCTAGCCCAAGTACCCGACTCAACTTAAAAAAACAAAAATCCACTAAATAATGAATTATTGGCTAAGAAAGGTTATTCGCCCCGATCTGTCAAGGGTGCTGCTAACGACAAGAGTGCTCCTCTTAGTCGTTGCAGGTGTAACGTGGGCTCCTAGGAAGACTTAGTCTCACCAATGTGGGATACTCCCAACGTCACCAAAACCAAAAGAAATACAAAAAAAATACAAAAAAATCTTATTAGGCCCACATGGATTGTCTTACAAAAACCCCCTAGACCAACCACGGTAAATTAAAAATTGAAAGCTTTAGCCACAGTCTTCTAGAAGACTGATAATGGATAATGGACGGTGTTCTAAGGAATCTCAGATGGGTCCAGGGAAATTGCCGAATTTTCCGCCTTTGCACCACTTGTGGATTGGACACTTTCACATTTGGGTTTCTTAATTCCAAAATGAAAAGAAAAACATTTTTAGAAATTTTAAATAAAAAATATCAAAAGTGATAATCTTGCCAAATTCTAGGAAAGCTGTCGTTTTCCTCCCATCACTACCGTACATTTGTCCAATAGCTTCAAATTTCGTTTTATCTTAGAAAATAATCGAAGTCATAAAAGTCGGCTGACACTTTACAGTAAATAAAGTTCTTTAAGGAAAATAATTTTGTGTCCCACAACAATGTTGTTCCAACCTTTTTCTTTTCTTGAGATGTCCTATTGTTTGAAATATTATTATTTAATATGTTTTAGTGATTTTGGAGATCTTTTAAATGATATCTTTATAATATCTATTTTAATATTATTTATTATATTTTATAAAAACTAACTATATCTATCTGTGGGTTGCTCCTTCTCTATCTTCTTTTCTATTATTTTTATTAATTTTTTTTAAAAGGGACTTGCTTTTTATATGGAATTTACCTAACATTCACAAGCAACCCAAGAATGATTTAGGGGTTAATCATGAAAAGATATACACTGATCCCTGCCTAATTGGTATTAAATTAGACTAACATGACTAACTTAGTCACGCTTCTAATCTTACAAAGACTTGTTGGGTCTACATTGATTGACACATAAGTCGAATAATAATAATAACTTAGCCCTTTCTAGTTTTCATGGCCTAGATTAGGTGGGAAAAAGAAATTGCTTTATCATAAGTTTTGTAGATTGGCCATGAGTGAACTTCAAATTTAAAATTCAAATCCAACCGTACAAATTTATATTTTTTTTTATGTTTTTATAAACTTTTGCAATTCTAAAAAAATTGCTGTTAACATCGTATGGCATGCAATCATGTATTTTGATCCACAAGAATGGGTGCTACTTCTAGTCAAGAAAGAATTTTTATGGGATTTTTGGATGTTTTATGTAGGAACTGATCTTATGCATAAGATTTATAATTTGATAACTAATTAGTAAAATCCAAAGCAATTAAAGATTTCACGAACAATTTAACATACCTAAGTCGGAAGCCGCCATCCTTACGTACAGATCTTGGCCACCACCAGAGTACTCTCGAAGATCGATCAGACCACTAAACCAAACTAGACATCCACTCCCTCCATTGTTTATTTCGGAATTCGCATAAGCTGTACATGAACAATTCTTCCTGCACTCATCTTCACATTCCATAAGACTCATACTCTCGTTAACAAACGAGCTCGAAGTGTCAGGCAATTTCATACCCTTCAAAAGCAAGAACCCATCATCCTTATGGCAATCAAATTTCTTTTTCGGAACACATCCACCGGACCCTTCTCTCAAATTCCAATTCTGTGGGTACTTGGGCTCAAACCCTTGAACACAATTGCAAACAGGCGATTTGTTTGTGTCACAAATGCCATAAGGACCACACTCTCTATAATGGTCACATTGGTCTTTTGGGGCATACCAGAAAACGTTCCAGTTGACACTAGTTGTGTAGATCCATGTAAGGCGTTGAAGCACACCAAATTCATTCACAATCAACCTTGAAACAATAGATTCACTATTGACATCAAATTTGTAATATATCTCATCCTGATTAACAACAAAACTGAAATTTAAACCATCAAGAGGCCTCATTTCCGGAACACCACTAAATTGAACCCCATTCCAAGGCCCACTTCGATAATTCCGAATCTTTCGGTTCGACAGAAATATTTCTGGAAATCCATGAGGATCTATACTGAAAGTATAGTCACCTGTTGATGGGTCATCAGCATTTTTCCATGATGTAAGAAATCTATTCATACCGCTCCTTAAGTCCCACCCTAGCTTCATTCCAGGTAACAATGTATTTGTCGGGAAATCGAAACTCTGCCAAAGATAATTCTCAGGATTATCATTGTTTGTTTCTCTAATAACAAAATTTCCTGAGTCTAGGAGCTGTGCAATTGGGTTCTCTGCCTTGGACTGATTCGTCGACCACATAATTCTGGACCCTTCACTTAGAAGAACAAGCTGTCCGCCTTCATCGAACTTTAAAATTCCAGATGAATCTTTAATTGGGTTGTCTCTGTTTGCAATCCAAACTACTGTTTGAATTGGGATTTTCTTGTACCATATTCCCAAATATCGATTCTTCGAATTTCCAGGACTGAAGAATCCTAATTCAAAGAGATTTCCCTCTGAAACAAGCGTCTCGCCATCTTTAATGGATTGTTGTGGAGTAAGGATATAAGATGCAATGGAAATATTTGAGAAAAATGTGAGTAAAGTGAAGAATAAAATGAGGGGAAACTGCATACCAGTGATGCTTCTCATTCTTTCCTAACCAAACTATCTCAAACTTTGGGTTTATTTATTTATTATTAATTAAGTATGAAAGGAAGGTGGGATGAAGGTAGGCAGAGAACGTTGACGTTGATGATGCTTTTCTTTAAGTCTTCTTTGTTTTCTTGTTTCTTTGCGTCAATTATTATTCAAATTAATATTTCTCAATTATTATTGAGAAGTACAACACCATTTGGTTGGACCCACTGACCAAAAATCAACCAATCACACAGATTTTGGAAATTTGGGTCCATATATGAGTCAGCCAAGAAGGAAGACCTGACAATTTTCTAACTTAAATACTTAATTGATCCTTTTAATTAACCACTCAAAGAAGCTTTTCAACCAAAAGAGACCCTACATCTTCAAGCCAGAATTAATATTGGGCTACCTATAAGTTTGTACTTATCAATTAGTAATGTGGCCTCGGCCAACCCATTGTTTTAATGGCATTCGAAATCGGCTGCATTACCATCACAGGTTTTAGTGTGGGGGGAAATTTTTACTGTTTTATGAAGTGGAATTTTTTTTTTTTTAAAAACTTTTTATTGAAATTAAAGCGAGAAAAATACTTACTATTTTTATAAAATTGGTTTTTTTTCTCTCCCACTTTAACCAATATGTTTAAATTTATCAATTTTGAAATTAAAATGAATAATTTACTGTTTTAAAAAAATTTCAATTTTCTGCACCTTTTGGAGAATTATCCCCTTTGTAATATGGTTAAATCCCCAATACACCAAGAAAGAGCACAAATTGCCCAGACATGAAATCCAAGAAGGGTACCCTAATTTATTTTTATCATTCTTTCAAACAGAATTGCTACCTTGTAAACTTGGGGGCACTTCAAACCCATGGGCCATGGTATCATTCATTTATAATATAACTATGTACGGACACATTGAATTGTGAAGCATGTGTTGCTTGTGGAGCAGGTCGGTATGACATTAATTGTGCAAAGACGTGACTCATTACCTTAAGTACTATACAGAATTATATAGTAGATACTACTTTGATACCCATGGACAGGTTTAGTCGTGAAATAGAAAATTCTAATGGCCCTCAAGCCCTATGGGCTTCAATAAAAAAATTACAAAAAAAGAACCATAAAAAAAAACTATCGCTAATAAATTTCACAATCTACTTTGAGATGTGTGAAATAAGAACACGAATAATTTTATTGAATTTTGATATTGAAATGGTATAGATCTCAATACTCTCAATTAATTCAATGTTCTCATCTGATTAACAGTCAAATACAAATAATAATAGTGTGTAGCTTTCTTCTATCAGGATTTCACACTTTATCAGTTGAGAATGATCTTTGCATTTGTGGATAATTGACTGGGATGCTTAATCTTTAGTGATGGCTATGTGTGGGTCTTCTTCTCCTCAGGCTTCATGCTTGATTGACTGAGAAAGATCTTTGGATATTTGAATGATTGTTTGGGGTGTTTGATTTTTTATAGAGATTTTGTGTAGGTTTTCTTCTCTTCAAGCTTCATCCTTGATCGGTTAAAAAGGATTTTTGTGTTTATAGAAAAAGACTTTAGAGTTGATATTCTCTCGAGGTTTTGTAAATGTTCATCGTACCTATATATATATATATATATATATATATATATATATATTTTTTTTTTTTCTCTGTGGACTTCGTGTTTTATTTGCTAAGAATGATTTGTTTGCTTTTAAAAAAGGGCTTGTAAGCTTAATTTTCTCTGGAGACTTGTTGTAGATTTTTTTCTCTCCATGCTTAAGACTTTATCAATTGAGAATGATTCATTGGCTTTCAAAGAAGGAATTTTAGGCATAATCTTCTTTTTAACCAGAGTTCAATTCACTCTTGAAAAATCTTGCTTCTTCTCTAGAAGAGGGGTAGAGAATGTTTTTCTTATCAAGTGGGCGAGCTTCTATGTTCTAAAAAAAAGTGATCTAAGGATCCTACCAAATGAGGTCTTCGATATTTATAGATTCGGCGTAAATTAACTTTTTCAACTATGTTCTTGACTTAAAAGGCTTTGACTAATTGATTTAAAAGTTAAGTTCGTCTAATTTAAATTTTGAAGTCTCTACAAATTCTTGGTGGACCTAGTTCATTTATTTGGATCTTCCACTTTATTTATAGAAACCCAAATCTAGGTTGTAGGAAGCTTGTTTCGAACCAATGAGCCCCACTAGGATATATGGACTTATTTATGACTTCAAAAAATTTTATTTTGATTTATAAATTTTATAAGGGCCTTACTAACATACCTACAAGAACATCCATGTATGATTAAAAAAAAATGGAATATATAACCACAATATCAAGCACCTAAGGATCTTTAAAGGGATGACAATGGAAATAACCCACCAAGTGAAATATCGTTGATTTTTTCCATCCAAAATTTCATCATGTTCTCCTTTAAAATCATATTATGCATTCTCACGTTTACGAGGTTTGAAGGTCGTAGAAGAAGATAGAATCTTAACATTCAAGAAGGTAAGAAAGTTTTGAAGATTAAATAAATAAAGTCTTCATATTGATGATTAGGGATTTGAATTCAAAATTTCATCATCTTCTAATTCAAAATCCTATTGTATTTGTGAGGTTTGGAGGTTAAAAAAGTAGATAGAATCTTTGACTTGAAAAGAATTAGAATTTTTTTTGAAGGTTAATTACATAGAATTGAAGATCAGTGTGAAAAAAAGTTATTGGTCAAGCAAGTTTGCCATGTAGGGTTGGGTTCTAGAGCCAATAACATAATCGACATGTTTTATCCTATATAGTCTAGAAGTTTCAAAATAAGATGATTTTTTGTAAGGATGATCTATATGATGAGGAGATTATCATCACAAAAAAAATAGTTCATTTTAAAATTTTAAACTCCAATTTACAAGTTAATGAATAGTGGACCGTCAATTTTTACCATTATTTTGTAAATCACTTTTGATAGGATTAGAACTTTCAGAATGTGATGATTTATTGTGAGGATGATCTCCTCACCATAGAGGTCATTCAAATAAAATATCAGCCCATTCTAAACTTTTTAGTCCATATAGAATAAAACACGTTGGCTATATATATTATAATCAGTATTTTTGTTTGGGAAAAGCCCATAGTCCTATTCGTCCACGTGAATTGAAAGCATTCCTAATTTAAAAAAGAAAAATGCTAAACTAACTACCCTCAACACTATGCAAATGTGGTGTTGTTCACAGAACCATAGATACTTTCCTCGAGATACAAGCGTTGTACAATCAAGAAAAGTGATGATTCTTTGTACAAAGAGTGCTAAGAAAGTGTCATAGGATATCAATGTAGCACGTCTCTTTACAAAAATACCCACATTATGAAAGTCCTCGATACACTTGGAGGAATCGGAATGTGGGGCGAACTCCAAATCGTACTAGCCAAACTTTGACCTAAATAAAAAAAATTATTTGACTACTAACGGTACGCTTCATGATCATCCTCCTGTTTCATCGATCCATTATAACAAATATGGAAATTAGGAACGGTTTGTAACCGTTCCTAAGACAATAAGAAACGGTTTATAAACTGTTTTTAACCGAGGCGTCGTTAATGATTTAAAAGGCTGAAAGCCATTCTAAATCTCAGGTTTTGGAATCGCTAAAAACCGTTCCAAAACTCATATTTTAGATCCACTTAAAACCATTCCAAATCTGCATTCATATAAATAAAAAAAAACCTTACACATCGATTTAAAATCCAATGTCTATAAGATTGATGTCCTAAGTCTGAGAATTTAGACATCGGTTACCAACCGATATCTAAACTTAAAAAAAAATCATTTTTTAATTTTTTTTTTTTTCTATCCACACCTATTACCCACAGTCAAAATAAACCCAAATAGAAAACATCGAGATTCTCTCTCACATTCATTTATACACAAAAAGAGTTATAATGAGTCATAATTTACAAAATTACTAAATACTTCACCATCAAAATTACAAAATATCGCATTATACTACAACAAACCACAATTGTTCCTCATTCGGAGATCCACTACCACTAGGGCTACCATTCCCAACATTCCTATATATAAAATCATCTAGAAAGTTTAATATCACAAAACCTTGAGTAAAATCCAAACTATGAACCACATATGTGTACTTATTCAATGAGATATCTTCAAGCACAACAGAGAACTCGAGCTTGTTTTGCGGGAAAGGACCAATAGTAAGTAAGCTTTTTTCTCTATCATACGCAAAGTCCTTTATCATATGTTTTATAAACTTTATCGATCACTCTTCTTCCGATACCTTTCCCATCAATGGGTCGACCATCATTGTAATCAGAATCTTCCACTTAGAAGCCTTTGATTCAAAAAATTTAGGCATATATCATTAAAAGAACAGCAACAACAAGCCAAAAAGTAAAAGAATACGTCCAATAGGCAAGAGCCATAAACTAACATATTCTTAATAAAAAAACCCTCAATACTTGTAGCTTAGTTATGCCTAAGCATCAATACTTGTAGCTTTTTAGATAACTTTTTCTCTTCTCATTAGCTCCTTGGGTAGTTGATGATGGTCTGTTTGATCACAAGATGTATATACTTGAAATTTTCTCCTTAAGAAATATTATATAACAAGAAAAATGTTAGGCCGAAATTTTCAAGCCATCAATTGGGTTGGAGTTTTTCAACCGCAAGAAACATTCCTATTGTTCTTCTAATAAGAGATATCAATAGTAGCAAATGAACAAATAACTCAATAATTCATAGAAGATAATAATTCCTTAAAGGGAAAGACTGAAAATATCCATCCATCAAACTCTAATCCATAGCTAATATTTAAAACAAATCAAACACGTACGTCGAATTTAGATTTTATTTTTAACATAGTAATGAATGTCAAAATAAGGGTAGATATACGTAGGGTGTGGTAGAAGCCAATCAAGGGATTGGCTTTTACCCATACTTTCTCCATAAATACTAATCAGATGAGATATCTGAAATCTTGTCACTAATTGTAGGCACTTTGATGATTCTCTTCATCCTCAATTTCCTATAAAACAGAACATTGTTAGTGAGTGATTAAAAAAACCAATTGGACATAACAAACTAAAAAATAAAAGTAATGAAATCTAACCTCCTCCTTGAACAATGGCATCTACCAGTACTACTCACCCCTTCACACCATCACCCCGTCCTCTAGTTGGGCACCCACCCTAGTAAGTTTCATGACCATCTTATATTCATAGTTCTACCCTCTCCAACAATTTGGTCTTTTGGAGTAGTTGTTTGATTAACAAAGTAGATCAATATTTCAAGAAAGTTCCTACTGGGTTTTCCTTATAAGTTGGGTTAATTCCTCTATTTTAATGGATTTACCTATTGGGCTCTAAATCTAACACACCACTATAAAACTCTTTATTTGTATTATCACTTGTAGTATTCCGATATGAATCCAATCCATTTTATATTTACTAATCTAATGAAAAAAATGATTCTGAAGTTGGGAAATCTGGATAGTTAATTTAACCATTATTTGGTTTAGTATCTTTTCTAAACAATAATGTTAAGGTAGACTAATTTGATCTTAATGGTGAAAATGACAATGTATAGTTTTGACTTCAATAGTTATAAAGAAGAAAAAAATACTCGAAATCTAGCACATTCAGTCTGAATCTCTTTGCATCTTGTACAAGTCTTGTAGAACCATTTCACCCCTAAAAAGGTTCTAGCTGTTTGTTTGCTCTAGAAAATCTTCATGGAGCTGAAGTAAGGTAAAACAATGTGGAAATTATTATGTTTAAAAAGAAAAAAAAGACATACCTTTGGGTAAACGATCATCCAGAAGGCAAAGAACAACTTCCCAAAGAGAGGACCCCATGACTCATATCCGCTGTTGATGGCATAGGAGATCCCTACAACCACTCCTACCAAGTTTATTATGAGGAGAGTAGTTGGTAGGATGAGTATGGTGGTCCATTTGAACATGTAGAGCTCAGCAAAATCTCCATCCTCATCATTTGCCTTGGAGGTGACAGTGAAATTGGTGTCGATCCCAGCTAGAACTTTAAGTAGACCTTGGAAGACAGCAAAGAGATGAGCTGAAACACCTCCTATAACCCAAAACTGTTCGTTCCTCCACCACTCATCAATCCCAACACCGCTCCATCTCATTTCCAATATACCAGTCGCAAAGATTGAAATGAAGAGGGTTATAAACCAAATACTAGCAATGTTGCTAATCTGTAATTTAAGATAGAAAAAACAATAAATCAAGCCAACAGTCGATGAAATTTAAGTAGGATTAAATTCCATACTAATCAAAATAGTTTTTTTTTTTCTGTTGGGGGGGGGGGGGGGGGGCAACAACAAGACCACAAGATATATGTTAGTGTTGGCCCAAGTGGCCCCCTAAGTTTTCAGGGTGAGGGTAGTTGTCGTTACCTGTGGAATAATGAACTTTCCCGTAAGCAGTCAGACAGCAGGCAATGCACAATATGCAAGAAGAGGAATGGCAGTTATTGGGTAAATGGTGGTGTTGATGTATGCGAATCTCTCCAGCCATTTCAGCCTGCCACCACAACCATACCAGATGGGGCAATGCCGAGACGGAACCCAGAGCCCATCAAAGCACTTGGTTAAGACAAATCTGAAAGATTAATAGGAGCTGATCCTTCGAAGGCTGGAGGATGGGGCATGCAGTAAATTGATCTCCAACCACGAGCATGCATCTTGAATCCTGTAAGAACATCTTCTGTGACAGACCCATAGATCCATCCTATCTGCATAGTCCACCATGGATTATTAGAAATGCAAGAAGAGAAATTTGTTTAGGAGGGGGAAGAGTAATCAAAAGGGGCATAAGGTTCTCCAAAGGCTCCAAAAATAACAATGATCAATTCTTGGAAAGATTACTTTTCAGAACAGCCCTATTCATGTTTGTTCTGGAAGTTGCAAGGCCACCTCAATTTCAAGAAGTTCCTAAAAATATATGCCACTGTTGGTACTGGATTAGGAGAAAAAAAAAGATGTTTCTAGGCAAGCAAGCATAAATGCATCAAGTGGACCATCCAAAATTTGGAAATTGATACAAAATGAAAGCTGAGATGGCCAAAAAAACAGAAATATATGAAGAAAACATTCATGAAATAAAATAGGGAAGGTGAAGACAACTGGAAGGATCATGAATCCTACCTCAAGTGCTTTCGCATAAGAATTTATAAAAAACTGAAACTTCCTCGCCATTGTGCGTGCATGCTGTATCAAGTATCGACTTATCTCCATCTGCCATGAGGTGCGTACATCTACAGCACCACCACCAGCAACAACAGTGGAGTTCTTTACAGCCCTTCTAACTATCATAATGGCATCATGGAGGCTCCGCTCAGCTTCCTCAATGAACTGAAACACATGCAAAAATGAAGTGCATGATTGACTAACACGGCATGATTCACATTGTGCATTATTGACACACCTGATCAGCTTTACCACGAAGAACAATAGTTGCTGTCTGACCCGACAGACATCCACTGAATATGTTAAAACGCTCATTTCCAACTTGCCTTTCTTCGAAAAGCTCACAGGATCCAAGAACCTTCGGAACACCAAAACACTCATTTTAATGGAAAAAGATGATAAAGATACACAACTGCCCACCTATTCTGTTAAAACTTGAGAAAGGTGCACCAATAATGTCATCAATAGAGTTATATTTTCCAATGTATCATTAGGATCAAGAGAGGACATAAAAGAAACCTCATCAACAATGTTATTAAGGCTAACATGAATTTTGACCAAGACCCAATGTATCCGAGAAATAAAGAACATGAATTTTGCATTCAAGGTATATAATGAACCTTATGGGAACCCTAAGCTACATTGGAAATGAAACTGGGGTATGGACCAGCCCAGATGGGAGGGTGCTCAGATGTCATTATTAGGCCATGGGGGAGTTCACCACCCATTGTAGTTGTTACAATGACACAATAAGCGACCTTTTCCAATGTAACATCCACTAACACGTGAAGGAAGAACTAAACCAAGTTAACATTCAATATACAAAAGTTATTTACTCAAAAGGAAGAATTAGGCAAGTGGCATCATATTCATGCAAATTTGCTTTTTTAATACCTTGACTGTGACCTCAAGGTTGTCACAGAGAACACATCCAAGTTTAGCCGGCATATACATAGACCATTTTGGCACCAAACATTATTAATATTTGAATGTCAGAATTATTACAAAAACTGAAATATTATGGCACCAAGTTGCATGCCTAAACCAAAATCTCAGCTGTCTGCCTCTCCTTCCACATTAAGGCCTCCTACAGTGCATTAAAAAGAATGAAATGAAGATTTAATCAGCACAAGGGCTCTCAAAACCCCAACGTCATTTAAATATGCAGTTTGGTGGAAAGGAAGACATGTTTAAATACTGGTTTCATAATTCAACAACAATCAAGGCGAGTACAAAAAATTTCACCATGATCAGCTTTTGTAACTTTATTACCAAGGGAAAAACAACGAGTCTCCTTGTTTTGGAGATCACGATATTTTATTCTCCTGAATTTCCTTATAAATTCTAGTTCACAAAATTTTATGTGTCGTTGGATTGGACTTGGCCAGCTCTGCGTACATGTTTGATATTGCTTTAGCGAAGTAAGCTTTTGCTTGAGGTCTCTTGATCTGGTATTAGTAAAGGTGCAAAGCATAGTGAAGCACTTCAATTCTAATTTCAATTACAGTTTTTTTTTGTTTTGTGGTTGTTGATAACAGTTAAACACATGAACGTTAGTAGTTAGGCGTACACAATAATATGATATAAGTTAGGTTCCATAGTAGTATAACTAGTTGCTTAAATATGGAGTTTTGGGATGAATTTGGATTAGAATTAGTCTATAAAAATTGATTGTAATATGATTTGAAAATCAATGAGAAATATTGGAATCATTTGGATTTTGAAGATTGACCCATCTCGAATTGGTTTATATTGATTGTAATATGGAGTTTTTTTTATTTTTGGGTGGTCTGATCATCAAGTTAGAAATTAAGTTTGCAGCAAAACTTAAAATGAAACACTTGCCTTGAATGTCGGAGTAAGAAGGTCATTTTCCAAAGTAAATGGTTCGAGCACTAAAGTCACTGCTTTTGCAAATTCAAAACCTCTCAACTGCAAAGCAAGAGAAGGGGTAAAAACAAGAAACAAATAACAAAACAAATTAAGGGAAGAAAGAGAAAAATCCTTGATATACATTAAGGGAAGAAAGAGAAAATTCCATTTTGTGTTACTTAGACTCATGATTGAGAATTCAAGGTTGAAATTTGGCATGCATCAGACTCCTAGGAGACCATGATCAACTCTTTGTCGTTGAGTGCTTAGCAAAGATGCAAAGTGAATACTACAAGGTGTGCAAGACAAAATTGTACAACTTGTAACCTGTATCTGTCACATAATTTAAACTGATTGGCAGAAATATAAGACAACAAATAGTTCCATAGGAAAAGTAGGTTTCCCTTGCTTGTTCACCAACCTAAAATTTTCCATACTCCAGTTTCAGGGATCCAAAAGTTAATTCCCGTCATTATTTATAATCTAAACCAAAGCTCTCTCTCTCTCTCCTGGTCCTTCCAAAGTTAAGCTCACATGGAAATCTAGAAGGAAACAAACAGAGCCTCTTAGGTCAGGTATCATTGACTTGTGAGTTAAATACAAAGCTCGGGAATGTAGTTGTAACAAATTCCAAGATGTTAAACAAAAATACTTTCAAAATAAAGAATGTCTTTCTAACAAATAAAACAGGATTGTACAGCAAAGCACATAATATGTTTATGAGCCAAGCCATCAAAAACTGAACACCTATCTCATATAAACCAAAACATTATGTTATCGTTATAATAGAAATCACGGGAATGCTACTAAACAATTACACGATTCCTGTTACGTAATAATTTTAAAATACTCACCAGCTAAACATCCTCTAAATGCATCCTCTCAACGTCTATAAATCCACAATGTTGGAAGTAAAATGTCTTATAATTATGTGACTTAGACATAGATACGCAAGTACATGTCAAAGACAGAATCAAAAGAATGACAACAAGCCCACACACCTATGATAGAATTCAATATATCTGCCAAAGAGGTTTTCATCTTGGGTCTGTGGTATTGCACCACAGAGACATTACCACCTCACTGAGGTGGCACATTCAAATATCATAAATTTATGACAAGCCCCGCACCCCTTCTTTCATTAAGCAACTCAAAATTCTGATATTCAACAAAATAGAACAGAGGAGAAAACATGTCAAATTTTGTAAAGCATAAACGTAATGGGCGGATATCAGCAAGGAATGTGTATGCACTTTTAGATGTTAGACTCCATATTAAAAAAAAAAAAAAAAAAAAAAGAGATACAGCAACAATCATGATTCAGTTGCAATCAATTCTAGGAATTAAGCCAGCATTGCTGTATTTTGGACTAACATACCATCTACTAGAATAATAACCCAAAAGAAGCTCAATTGACTACATCCAGCAACTAAAAGAAAATCAGAAACATCAAAATAAGGTCAAGAGATCTAAGATTGAATCCAATGTAAACCAGAACTGTGAGATAATCGAACTAATAAAATTATGTTTAATCACATTTAAAAACCTAAATCTTCAATCCAAATCCCTAATGCAATCTATATAAAGAAAAGAGGGATTAGAGAGAGTACCTAGCCTGAGAGGTTGATCAAGGGAGTCACTGAGCGAGAAAGATGAGATCGAGAAGTCGATTGAGGGAGAGACTGAGAGAGCGACTGAGAGTTCGATTGAAGGAACGACTGAGCGAGAAAGATGAGGTCGAGAGGTTGATCGAGGGAGCGATTGAGAGAGAGAGATGAAATCGAGGGAGAGATTGAGAGAGAGACTAAGATTGAGAGCTCGATCGAGAGAGAAACTGAGAGAACGACTGAGAGAGCAACTGAGAGAGAGAGAGAGAGAGCGGCTGAGAGAGAGAGAGACTCTTTTTTTTTTTTTGTAAGTGACAGAACAGACTTTTTTTACAACGAAAGAGACTAACAGTGGGTCGTACAAAATAAGAATAAAACGGTTTTTAAATGGAAAACGGCTTAATGCCGTTTTAACCTTATGTTCCAATTTTGCAAATTGTTTTTAGTGATCCTCTTAATTAATTCTTGGATCATACTCTCAATCTTAGGATCTTCTCAATAAAGGGTTTCTTCATAAAACGCCAGCAACATGATCTCTTCACCTACATTAGAAGGATTTTGATATATCTTCTCAATCAAGGGTTTCTTCATAAAACGCCCGCAACATGATATCTTCACCTACTTTTGAAGGGTTTTTATCTCAAAACGCATGTCTTGGAACAAATCCTAATGCTAGGATTGCCTAAATAAGCCCCCTAAGCTCTACCCCAAGAACCTCCCAAAATCTTCCGACATAGCGGAAGCGCTGCCGAAACCCTACTAAACCTACAACATAGAAGTCCCATTCGAAACTCTGATTTCTAAAATCCCCTAACACCCCAAATAACAAAGTGCTGCCTAAACACCGACTCCTAAAATCTCCCATACTCCCAAAATATTCAAAATTTGCCAAAATTCTTTAAACATACGAAAGTAAAATATAGGATGACTAAAAATATTTTAATTATTTAATTTTAATTTCATTTCAATTCATAGAGTACTGACATAGTTAAAGCCCCTTATTTTGCCAGAGTTGACTAGAACAACACCTATTGTACTTTGCGTGATTAAAAGACTAGAAGAAACAATGGTGTAGGATATCTTGTAGATATTAGGTGTTGTACCTTTGAACAAGACTACCAAACTTGATCTTGATTTTGTAAACCCAACGAGAATCAAATGTGCACTTGTCAAGTGAAAACGGTACTAAATCCCAAGTCTTTGTCTTATGTAATGCATAAAGCTCCTCATCCATAGCCTATTGGCAAAGACAGTAAAAAAAAAAAACTTCTTTGTAAAAGATAAGTGCATATATACTATGAATAGATGCTAAGAAGGAATAAAAGTTATGAGAATAACATGTAGATTCAACAACTTTTTTTAGGAGGTTTATGAGTGCGCTAACAATAGTGGAGAGTAGAATCAACATTTGCAGAATCTACTAGGATGATAATGTTTGGGTGAAACAATGAATGGATACATCAATGTTTGGTGCAGATTATTAATAAAAATAAAAGAGAATAAAATAAACAAAAACCTTGGCAAGTAAGGGTCGATCCACAGAAACAACGTTGATCCAATACTTTTTGACTTAAAAATGATTATAGTTCAAAGTATTTAAGAAAACTAAAATAAAACTAAGCTAAGATGAACAAGAGTAGGAATCACAATGTAAAGAATTAGATAAGTCAAATCCATCAAAACAAGTTACCTTATTAATTTATTTGTTTACTTATTATCTCGATCCAATTAAGAAAATTAATGTTATTGGATTAGAAGATAAAATCTATTTATCCAAATATTAATCCTAAATTTTATGATAATATTTAATAAGACGAAATCAAAGGTAAAATATCAAATCTCTAACAACGCATAATTTAACTTGAACTTATCTAAGACTAAACTATCAAAATCATGAGAATAAATATTTTATTAAATGCTCACTACTTAAGAAATTGGTATGACAATAAAATATTGAAGTATGATTGAAACAAATAATTATCTAAGATGATCTTTCTTTGACTTCATCGACTTTTCTAACGGAGGTCTAGCCATAGATTATAGCAATAATAATAAAAACAAAAAATAAATAAATAAAAAAAAGAGCATAGGGAAGAAAAGTAATGATCCATTATTAATCTTGGCTTGAAACTGGCAAAGTACTCATTCTATTTACAAAATTTGAATAGAAAGTAAACCTAAAAACCTAAAAACTAAAAAATAAAGGAGAAGTAGAGAAGATGAGATAGGATTTGACTCTGGTCTGGTTTCTTATTTATAAATACCAGATTAGGGTTTCTTTAGATTTCGAAACATTTTCATGTTTTACAAGAACTCTAAACCATAACTTGCTATGTTATAAATCACGCCGCCTCAACATTGCACGAATCTTGATGATGTCATTGCGTCGCTTAAGGTGCTGATTGCGCACCCTAAGGTGCCTATGGGTCCATTGACTGTGGTCTTGGGTCCATGGTTTTGTCTTGGATCTTGAATTGTAATGCATGTTTTTAATTATCTTGGTTCATCATTTTGAATCTTGCGACTTTGACCCATTACACATAAATAGTCATAATTAGTACGAAAATTCATAATTTATTAAAAAATAATAATAATTATGGACTATCAACATATTATGTCTATTTAGGGGATTTTATGTATTATTCACCCTTGTAGTCTTTGTAAATACGACCTTAGAAACAACTTTCTAGGCCCTGATCAATTAACGTCATTAAAAAAAGGATCAATGCATATTATATCATTTATGGTGAAATTGTGAGAAATAACAAAAATATATAAGAAAGGGATATGTTCTAGAAACACAACATGACGGGAGACATAAAATTTTCATGTACTAGGATTAAAACAACAATAACCCTTTTGTCCCTCACCATATCCAAAAAGACACATATAACAAAATGAGTAGATAATTTAGAACACACAACATATGGTTTAAGAACAAAACATGTGCAACCAAATACTTTCAGCAATGAATAATCAAGGGCTTGTTCATATAATCTTTGAAAATGAAGATACCAGAAGTGAGAGTAGTGACAATCTTGTTGATTATATGAATAATGTGAGAATTGTTTCATCTCACAATATATTAGGAATACTAACAATATGAAGAAGTAAGGGAGGAGTTTCAACAATGTGCCTATGTTTGAGTTCAGTAACATCATTCTACTATATAAGAAGATTAATGAATAGTCTCATCAAAAGTAAAAAGATTAGAAAAATCATTAATTTTGAATGGTCATATCTCTCTGTCAAACTGCTCTAATATCTGTCTCCAATTGATATTTGTTTAACAAAGTTGGATTGGGTGTACAAACATGCTAAGTGATCTCGAATTTCCTTGACGTTCTCATGTTTGGTTAGTTGGATGCTAATAGACTGTTCAACAAAATTGTTGAACTAATAGGTGTCTACGTGGCACATATTTGTTGGATTTCAAACACTTCGACTTGCGTGCATGGCTTGGTTAAGAATCCTAAGGGTTGTAGACACCTAAAATATATTATAAGAATATGACACCATATTGGATTTGGAGTCATTTTATATTTTCTCTCTAAGAAGGCATGGTCACAGTCCCATTAACATGTTCCTATATATTCTTTCCTTAATATCAAAAAATTCTTCATCACATAAATCAAATAAGAGTAATTTTTTTCATCAAGTTGCACATTAATAGACTGAAGTGAATCATCTCATTTACTTGACATGACGATCCAAAGATATTGCAAAACGACTAAATAAAAAATAAGATATCGATGATAGAACACTTCTCAAAAGAGAAGAGATGCACTTCAAATATGAGTTTGCTTGCAGAGATTACCATAAATTTCCTCACAAACAGAGCCCAGCTGAAATCAATCCAAACAAAAATTATAGATCAAAAAATCGAAATCAATTTGAAATCAAATAGTCGAAGAGGGTTGGATCTACTTACTGTTCGATCATAGATTCAATGAAATCAATAGGAAATTTATTGACAAATCGATTTGGGGTCAATCTGAAAATTACAATCATGCTAATTCAATCGGTAGGAGTGAATAGATTTGGTGACTTATATTTGAAATCAATTTGGAGTCAATTCTGAAAGCTACAATCAAGCTACTTTAATTGATACTGCAATTAATAAGAATGAATTGATTTGCTGAGTTGGATTGAAGGGAGTTCTCTGATGGCATGGAAATGCAAAAACACAAAAAAGAGCCCTATAATCTATGCTCAATATCATGTTAGTTGTAATACCCTGATAAATAATTAAATATATAAATATAATATTATACGTCTAAAAGTATGTTTGGTAAAACATTCTTGATAACTTATAGATATAAATTTTATTCTATCATTTTTCACACTTATAATATTTTTCTCTTTAGGGGTAAAAAGATAATTTCACCCAAAGATAGTTTAGTAACTTTGAAAATATCATTATAAAAAAAAAATTTACCCTTTTACATGAGTTTGATAAACCCTTGAATCCATAAAATCATAACTTAATAAAAAAATTAAGAATTTCTTTATATTAGGGACGTAATCGTTATTTTTATTCGAGTAATTTGTATTTTTAGACACCTAAATGTCAAAATTTTACTTCGATCAAAACGTAAAAGATTCTTAGAATATAATTTTACAAAATATATTAGATTTTCTAAATTTAAGGAAACACAAGATTTTTGGACTATTTTGCCATTCACGTATTTTTTTATAATCTTATATTTTATTAGATATATTATATGATAAAATTTTAAAAATAATATGATTATTAGTTAAAAGTTGAGAAATTTTTGAAAAATGGTATTTGGATCTTTTTCATGAGGGATCCGATAAGGAGGGATTTTTTTTTTAAAATTTTCAAAATTCTAAGGGTGCCTCAAAATATTTTTTTAGAATAGGAGAGAAAATAGGGTGATTAATTGATATTTATCCCATAAATTTGAGAATTTTGAATTTGTAAAACTGTTCCATGTCATATGTTGCTTCCTTATTGCACATAATCCTATTTATTTTGATCTAAAATGTGACATGTATTTTAATCTTATTAGTTGGTTACATTGAACTCTAAGATGTATGTGGCTCAATAATCAATGATCATGATGAGGTATAGAGTATTTCTAAATGGGTGCAAATTATAGAATCAAGATCACACCAATTTGTTGGGAACCTAAGCTACTATTGAGGGAAGAGAAAAATAAAATTTTAAAGTTTTAAAATCCTAAAAGTTTTATCAAATTCGTGTTCACCTCACCTCAATCTAGAATACTTAGAGAAACATCATTGTTTGTTAGAAAAACACTATCAAAGAAGTCGTTAGAACTTCTATCTGTTAAAGTCATTTGCTCTCAAACGAAACACGAAAGTTCTTCATCTAATCAAGGTTTAAAACATACTTCATTTTTAGACCATAATATTAGGTATATGTATACTTATATTTTTTCTTGATCTTATTTCACTAATTTCTTGTGCATATTTCTTTATGTAAGAAAAATTATGTATTTCTTTTTTAGATATTATTTATGGGAGAAGAATCATTAATGATGAATAGATCATGATAATGAGATTTGAAAAATGATATTATTGCATTGGCATAATGGATTGGTAAAACCCTAATTGAGAAAGAAGGAGCCAGAGTGCCTTAGGGTGAAAGGTGTCAAACGTCCCGCGAAAGATCCTATGTTATGTGGGTATATGACCTAGTACATGCATGATTCAGGTTATGTGGGTAAGACCTTTGCATGAATTTTCATTATATAACATATTTTTATTTATTTAATTTTTATACCAGTTGGATGAAAAAGATTTACAATTTTCTTCATTTATTCGATATAATTATTATCTCAATTTAATCATAAATGAGTATAGTAGCACCTATGAAGATTTTTCTCATGTTGTTTATTCAATTTTTTTTAGATGTTCATCCTAAAGAGGTGTCTTAGTTGGATTACATAAAAAGTGTATTTTTATATTTATATTATTTCAAGCTTGATTTTTCTTGAACTAAATTATGTGAACTATAAATCTTATGGGGATTTATTTATTTTTATTTTTAATCCTACGTGATAGATCATTTCCGAAAGAATGTTTGGGTAGTTTTATTAAATTCTTTAAATAATGAGTTAAAGTGATGATTGATTGCACTTTTATTTCGAATATTGATTATATTAGATCTTATTTACATTTTATCAAATAAATTATTATTTTAGAATATTCCACCCTAGTGGTTAGATAGAGATAAAAAATATCTCTCTAAAATGAGAAAAATCATCGAAATCGGATGAGTATTAAATTTTATATATTGTTTGAAATAAATCATTGGAATCTAAATTTATATTTTCTTTGCAAATGGGTTCTGTTTCGACCCAATTTTGTCTAAGAAATATTCTTTTTTTGAAAATGGTTAAAACACGAAACTTTTAAATTTATATGTTTGCTTTCCAACTCCATTAGCCTTCTAAAAATTACTAAACGTGTAATTCACAACGTCCATTTCTTTAAAATGAGTATGTTTTGTCTACAAGGGGACATCACACATTTGTTTTTTTTTTTTTTGATATTTTCTCTTATTTTTTTCTTCTATAACATGTGAGTATTATAAGTTTTATGAAAAATAGATTGAGTTGAGAATCTAAGGGTTTAGAAAACACACCATATTGAGGTATCTCGATAATCGAATAAAATCATGCATTTTGGATTATCGATATTTACTTCTAGTACTGATTGTTATAAAAAGTTTTTAAGTGTTAACCGAGAAATTCCTTTTATCAAAATCATACACATTTTTTATATATCTTAAATAATTTATAATTTTCTGAACTACAATATTTGGATTTACATCTTGACTTACGGGTTATGGGTCGGGTTGTAGACTCGAATTTTGGGGCATCACATTAGTAAAGATAAATCCTATTAAGATAAGAAGGAGAAGAAAAAAGAGAAACATTATTCACATTATAATCTGTTGAATTGTACATAATAACTAAAATACTTTAATAATTCTTATAGTATTTTTCTCTTTTTTGTTGCTTGGGTAGGTTCTTGACCTATCCATCAAAATTGAATAAATAAAAAATTTACATAAAGGGGACTTGGCTCTTCAATACATGACTTTGTGTGTAATGTCTAAGACCTCACGGGGGGGTTAGTATTGCCCAACAAATCCATTTTTCAATAATACCCATTCGCATTTTATCTTTTAGTGAAAATCAAAGATAAATTGTTCTTTTATATAATAAATGTTTGTTTACATAATAACTACTACGGGTATTTAAGTCTTTTGGTTTAAAAATATTTTTTTTAGTAAATGTTTTGGAAAACAATGCCAACATAAGAAATGTATTTTATTTATTTTTGATAACCTGGTATCCTTGTAGACAACAGACCGAGCTAGTATTTGGGCTTCGCCTAGTCCATAGACCATGGTCTTGTCCAAAGACTAGTCCCAGGGCACGTGCAATGCCCACACATCACATGCACCGGGTAAGTGAGGTGCCCTCGTTGGTAACTGAGGAATTAATGCTCATACTTGGTATCAAATTAAATGTATTTATTATATAAAAGACTAATATACCCTTATCTTTTTCACTAAAAAATAAAATGGGGAGGGGCATTATTGAAAATAAAAATTATTGGAGAATGTTGATGTCCCATCTAGTCTTAGATCTTAACATTCTTGTATTTATATCCCTAGAAAAAAAAATGAAGAATGTTGGATTTACCTGTTACCTGCCACTTTCTTCTGTAATAGTAACATTGTTTAATACTTCATCTATTCAAGTAAATGATTCATTTATACAAATTCAAAATTTAAAGTCTTGAATAATCTATATACATTCCTGGAAAAAAAAAAGAAAAAGAAAAGAAGAATGTTGCAATTTTTACTTGCCATCAGCTACCTGCCACTCTCTTCTGTAATAGTGACATTGTTTACTGAGCACATATTTGGGCCAGCTAAAGATAAATCAGATTCTATTGTAAACCCAAGCTTTCTTGGAATAGGAAGATGTGTGGTATCCGTGCCAAGCATTAGAACTACAGTAGACACTGTTGACCGCTCCATTGCATGTTCTTGTACACATAAGAGACCTATACGAATGCATCTCAATACTTCTGAGGCAGAGTACGAGTCTCTTAATGTTGGGTCTATCAATTCTATTTCCTTACCTTCGTTCCATTGTCGCCATGCCTAAAATAATATCAATCCCATATTCTAAGATTATTAAAATGTGTTCATAAATAAATAAAAGGATCCTACAAGTTTTTTATTTATTTATTGATAAGTTGGGATTAAAGGGGCCCCTCCCAAGGACACTACTAACGAGTGTAAATACAAGTTAAATCTTCCTCTACAATTCTCACAAGTTTTGAAATACTATATACTTACAAATCCCACAAGACTTAATGATCGTTCATGAAGATGAAATTGGTTAATTCTCTTCCTGCTCATGATCTCCAAAAGCAATATCATAAAGCTGAAGACATCCGATTTCTCAGAGAATCTCCCTTCCATGGCATATTCTGGGGACATATAACCACTACATTTTACCATTAAGGACTCAGTGGATAGATTAAGGAAATGAAAATTGTTCAAACCGATTAGTTTCACCCTTTTTTATTTAGTTCTATATTAATTAATTAGAAGGATAAAAATACCAACTAAGGAGAAATTTTAGGTTATCAACAAACTAGTACTTACTATGTTCCAACAACCCTGTTAGTATTTGCTAGAGTTTGATTTCCTCCAAAAATCCTTGCCATGCCAAAGCTTGAAATTTTGGGATTCATCTCATCATCCAATAGAATGTTTCCGGCTTTCAAATCTCGATGAATAATTTTTAGTCTTGAATCTCGGTGTAGATAGAGAAGACCTTGAGCGATCTCTTCAACAATGTGGAAGCGTTTAGGCCAGTTTAGTTGCCCTTGTTTAGTTGGATCTGGTCCATTTCTTTTCATTAGACTATATTAGCAAAAGTTGAAATGATTTTGGAATGGAGTCAACAAAATTATTCATAAACAGTAAACATACCAAAGAGAAAGGAATCCAAGCTTTTGTTAGGCATGTATTCATAGAGTAACATCTTCTCTTCCACTCCAATGCAACACCCTAAAAGCCTAACCAGATTTCTATGTTGAAGTTTGGATATCAAAATAACCTCATTCTTGAACTCCTTCAAGCCTTGTCCAGAGCTTTTGGAAAGTCTTTTCACTGCTATTACTTGACCTCCTGGTAGTGTACCCTGAGATGGAATTAAATTCATATAAGTTATTTTGAATTACCAACTAACACAAATTTTATTAAATAAAAGAGTACTTCACCTTGTAAATAGGGCCGAATCCCCCCATATTCCAAGCTTATTTGCATCCGAAAAATTATATGTAGCATTTGCAATAACTTCAAAGTCAAATACTGGTAGATGTGGGGCATTTCCTTGCTTCAAACCCTCTATGGGTATTTTTGCCTCTGTGGTTTCTTTGCAATTTTGGGTAGTTCCACTAAGATCAAACAAATCCTCTATTTTTCTTTTTGTTCCTGTTGGTTGGAAATTAAATATATAATTAACATTCCACGGTATTATCCATGGAAAACTATATGAACGTCCCCCTATACTTAGGGAAGGAGTAAGACCTGCCATCTTGACCAACATTTTGCATATCTAGTGCTTGTGTCCCCACATCAAAATATTTATCATTTCATGCAAACAACATTATTTTTCGTTGATAAGTTCGATATATACTGAAGAGATGTCAAATGACAAGAGAAAAAGGATCAAAATACTTATATATGACAATAAAGGGCAAATACAAAATTGCACTAACTATCAATTTATGTTGAACTTATGATTCATAAGATGAAACTATAGAAAAGAGTAATTGAACAAAGGTTAAAGCCAAAAAACCAAATGAGACCAACTAGTTGCAGATGACTCAGTATCATTTCACTCTATCACTTAAAAATCTACCTTGCACTTTATTGGTATGATTGCACTAAAAAAAAGTTTCATTCCTTTTGTGTTTATATAGGAGAGAACTTAAATTGACTTACGAGAGTAAATGGAGAGGTGATGAATGCGTATCCAATTATGTACAATTGGATTGTATCATCCACCTTGACTCCTTAGTTATTTGCTCTAATTATAGATGAAGTAAATGCTCATGCTAAAGAGCATGTACCTTGGCATATGTTGTTTGCATATGATGTAATGATTGTTGATGAAACTAGAGGATTCTGCCGAAAAGCTAGAATTATGGAGAGAAATGCTGGAGCTCAGGCCAAGTACTTTAGAATAAGCAGAATCAAGATCGAGTACATGGAATGTAAATTTATCACAAACACACAAGATGGGGTATCCAGTAGAAAGTTGATTGATTATAAATGCCCAAAGAGACCGCTTTCATTGTCCATAAGATCATACTTGGACAGTTAAAGAGGTGGTGCTAAAGTGCATGTGATTGATGTAAGCCAATCAAATTAAAAAGAGGCTTTATAAGACAATAAGATGATGGACTATGCTTTATGGAGTGTAATGTTGGGCTGTCAAATATTATCATATCAACAAATTGAGCACCGTAGAGATGAGGATATTGAATGAGATTGGTAGAAAAGACTAGGAAAACCAAAATTAAAATGATCATATTTGAGAAAAATAGTGGTGGCTTCAATAAATGATAAATTAAAAGTAAAATGATAGTATAAATGAATATGAAGACGCTTTCAATAACGTAAGACATGCTCTAGACAGAGTTCAATTTTCCTACCAAAAATTCTTGGGGTAGTAAGTCCCTTTTTTTTCCGGAAACAAGATATCCATGCCTCTTAGAGCAGCCAACTAATCCTCAAGATAAGGTGCAATCCCCTTCTCCACACACTCAGCATGTAATTTTTGGGAAAATAGATAAGGGTGGCCTCATGGAGGATTTCGAACTGAAGGCCTCTGCTTCCTTAGGAGTGGCCTTGGCCATCTCACCAACCATTTAATGTAATATGCATGCAAGTTTGTGAAAAAATTCCCATTGCCAAAAAAAAAAAGAAAGCACCTCATGTAGGCACACAATTTGCATGTATTTCGATTTCAAGTATTATTATTGATCTCATGGTTGACTACGGGAAGAGCTATATGGGTCCATCTCATAGAGGATTTCAACATTCATATCCATGTAGAAGTGTGAATTTCACAATTATCAACAATGCTTGCCATAATTCTAAAATTTTAAGGGGTGTCATTATTTAACCCTATTTACTAGGAAGTATAACATCATAAATGCATTTCATAGCTATAAGATGAATTTACCTCTTCTTTTCTTCATCCACCTGGTTAAGATAAATATTGATGATGCCAATATAATTATACCAAATATGATGCTTGGTATGAAAAGAATCTTGGAACATTTTTCTTTCGACCTGCAATTTGAATAAGAAAGCACTACGTGAAAACTGTAAAATTTGACATGGAAATTCAACGGGTGAAGGCCCACAAATTTTAGAATCGAATTTCGACGGCCCAGGCCCATTGAAAATTTTGATGTTTCACAGATTTGACAGCTCTCTTAGAGTTGAATTTCTCTCATCCTCCATTAATTTGATGATTTTGATCCATCAAAAAAAAAAAAATTGGACAACTTGAGTCATCAAATTTTATGAAATCCAACAGTCTTGGGCTGTCGAATATGGGCTTTTTTCACTTTGTGATGAGGAAGCGTTTCAATAAATTAATTGTATTTACATGAACTAAATTTTTCCACCAATAAATCTTTACTATTATAATGAAAGTAGGCGGAGTAGAAGTGATTCAATACCAATATTTGGATTCAAAAATACATCTATCTTAATATTTAAATTTAATATTTTCAACATCATCATCTTATGACTCATATCAAACGTTGAGGATATGATATCTTAGTGATTTTTTTTAATATAAGTAACATAATGAGTTATAACCAATTTTTGCAAGGAAAATTAATTATGAAAAGCATCTCTCTAATTTAGTAAATAGCTAAAGAGTTAATTCGCAAGTGTTGAAAAAGAAATAAGTCCAGCAATACAATACGAGTGAGTTGTGACTAATTGAGAACACAAAGTACCAAGAGATGACAAATGGGTTTCGAATTCTAATTGGTTTATATTATGTATCGACATTTAATCCATATATGTATAGGGGTATGTTAACTTTCAAGACCTCATGAGGATGTTAATATTCTTCATCAAATTCACTTTCCAGTAATACCGATATCCATTTTGTCTTTTAGTGAATATACAATGATATTTTGGTCTTTTACATATATTTTCACATAGGTTTCTCAACAGCGATTGTTATCATTTTCGACGTTTTTTTTTTTATCGCAAATGACGAATGTAGAATGATACACTCTTAATTTTAAACATTAAGATGTATTTTTCAATTTATTCCAACAATTTATTAAAAAAATATGAAGTTGAGATTCTAAATATTTTGAAGATTTTTTAGTAACTTTTGATTCAATGTTCATTTTGCATCTATGATATATGTATTTTGGGTGTTTTGAGAAGTAATTGTGATAATCTGACACTCTTTGTACATTGTCAATCACAGAATCGTATATCCTTTACTTCGAAAGGATATCAGTAGTCTTTGAGAAGATACATCCAATTTCAAAATTGAAAAAAAAAAATGATAAATTTGGATCGCATTTACATTATTGAGTTCAGTAGTTTTTATTGTGGAGTTCAAGATTTTTATTTTTGAACTTAACAATAAATATCTTGTACTTGACAATAAAAAGTGGGGTAACCTACACTTTCACCCCCTTTGGTTTGGTGTAATCATATGTCAGCCCCTAACATTTTGACAATTGCTCTTACCTCCCCCATATTTATCTAACGGATTCATTTACCACCCTTTCTTCTACTTGCTGTCAACCAAACATTAAAAAAAAATGTTTATATTACCTTTTATTAAGATCATTTCACTCTTTTTAAAATACTACTCTTTTTTATAAATAAAAATATCATTGTGAAAAAATGAGTTTCCTTGTGAATTATGTTTAGATAGGATCATTTTTATAGCTCCTTAATTAATAATTTAAATTATAAAAAATCCCTTACTGTTTACACATGCCACCTTCTAGTAGATTGTACAAGTAAAATTACATAATAAACCCTGTGGGAGGGGTTTCTATTTAGATAGTCCCTAACATTTGGACGATAGATTGACAGTCCATTTAGTGACCTTTTTCTTTCTTAATGGTCCCTCAACTTCATCTCTTTTATGATGTTTTAGGAACACCTAAACAACTGTTTTTCTCATCTTTTTAACACACATAGGTTTCCCAATGTTGATTGCACTAATTTTTGACGATTATTATTATTTTTTAATTTAAATAACAAATGGAGAATGATATACTCCTAATTTTGAAAATTTAGATATATTTTTTTAGATATAAAAAAATACAAAATTAAGAATGACGTTGAGTTTCTAAATTTATCAAAGATTTTCTCGTAACTTTTGATTAGAGTTTTTGTTTCACAGTTATGGTACATGTATTTTGGGTATTTTGTGAACAGGTATCCAATATAAAAATTAAAAAATAAAAAAAATTAAAATTTTGGAACCATTTACAGTGTTTGAGTACACGAGTTCACTACTTCTTAGGGTAAATTATACTTTGACTCCCTTGTGCAGGTTTGGTTTAATTCCATGTTAGCCCCCTAATATTTTGACAATCACACTTACCTCCCCCTTTACACACGGTGTTAAAGTTCAAATGCTATTTACCCTCACATTTTATCTTTTATTATATTCGCTGACTTTTGGTGGTATCTTGATGGTCCCTTGAGTTAACTTTTTATATATAAATTGTCCCTCAACCTAATATCCGCTTATAATAGTTTATGGAGTATGCACACTACCCTTTTCTCATCTTCACATGCTTGGGTTCTTCTACAGCGGTTGCAATAATTTTTGACCATTTTTTTACGGTGACTGGTGAATGGATAATGATATACTTTTAATTTTTGACTTTTAATATATATTTTTTGATCTATTTCGACAATTTATAACAAAAAATGTGAACAAAATTGGGATTTTAAATTTTTTGAACATTTTGTTTTTAACATTTCATTCGAGTTTCTATTTTTCAACTATAATATGTGCCTTTTAGGTATTTCAAGAAGATTTATCCAGTGTTGAGGTCAGATAAAAAACTAGAAAAAAAGTCACATTTGTAGTGTCGAGCTCAACACTTTTTATTGTGGAGATTAACAATTTATTGTCAAGTCCAACATTTTTATTGTTGAGTCGAATAAAAAAGGTTGAAGTCAATAATAAAAAGTGTTGAAGTTGACATTGCAAAAAACTTGGTGATTTAGACATGTCCCCCAACATTTGGGTCAATATTGGAGATACCCCCCAATGATGTCAAACTGAAGACATACCCACTTTGACCTAGGTTTTATTTTGGATAATAACAAAAAATGACCTAAATGCCATTGTTTTCAACCTCAATCAAAAACCCCTTCATTTTTCTTAGGGAAAAATCTACCATTTTCAACCTTTTGAACTCATCCTCAACCTCATCTTCTATGTTTTCTACTTATAGAACCTTGTCTTCATCAAATTTCATTCCAAAATTCCTTTGATCTTCTTTTTCTCCAAGAATCCTATTTAAAGATCTTCAATCTTCAAGTTGATAAATTCTAGAATCTCAATTTCTTATCAATTCAATCTCATCTTCAATGGTTATAGAAACTCTTGATTTTTCTACCCAAAATTTCATCGATCTCCAAAAATCATGTCTTATTCTTGCAACTTTAAGGTTCAGGAAGACAAAATCTAAAACTTAAAAAAGATGTTAAAAAAAAAAAAAGTTCATCTATTGAAGATGACTGGTTTTGGGGAAAAAGTATAGATTGAAATGATTGATTTTGGGGAAAAAATTAGTAAAACGTTGAAGCAATGGAATTTAGGTCATTTTCTGTTAGTATTCCAAGCAGAACCTAGGTCGAGGGGAGTATGTCATCAGTTTGAAAACCAAGGGGCATATCTCTAATATTGATCAAAACATACTTCGGCCTTCTCCATGGTTTTTAAACTCGGTATTTCGTCTTGTCTTGTTCAGCTCCGATACTAAGTCATCTCGGACGAGTTTTCCGATACGTTTGAGACGTCTCGTGAGACAAATCAATAAATTTAACCGTAACTCATAAATCTCAGTCAAAAAATGACTTTGTGAGTTGGTCTCGTTCAGCTCTAATGCCGAGTTAACTTGGTCGATACATCTCGGTCTCGGACGAGTTTAAAAACCATGGCCTTCTCTCATTATATTAGTGAAGATAATTAAAATAAATAGACTTACCAAACCATTCCTATAAAATTTGAATGGTGTCTATATATGTGGTACGCTTCAGTTTGAAACTAAAACAACTCGGTCTCCTAACCAAACCAAATTGTGCACGCAGCCCAATGTGTGTATTATCCAATCTAAATGTGCCATGTAGACACCATTCTTATGTATAGGAATGAGCCACTGCTGTGGATTGCGACTCATTTTTCATACTCCAAGGTATTCCCACACCCATTGGGGTGGGATTGATCCCTGTGGCCACGTCTCAATGCCACAAAAGTTTCCCAATGTGCAAGAAAACACAGTTTCAAACGCAAGAATAAAGGTAGCAAAGCGCCTCTAGTTACTTTCATGTATCAATTTTTTAAAATTCATAGAAATAAATAGTTTTTTTTTCTAAAAGAATTGTGATAATTTGACTACCCCACATGGCAGACTCAATCAGCTCTCCTGATGTGACAAGTCTGAGAACCGTCGATCTAAATGCTTGGGGATACAAAATTGTTATTCCACATAAAAATGTGTATCCCGAGGGCACCGTGTATCCACAGACCTTTAATTATTCTCTCAAAGCAAATTATCTTCAACCTTTTGAATAAGATGATCATGATTCATCATCATTATCATTGTCACATCATGACCACCTTCATCGTTATCATCTTCTTAGTCAAGAGGATGAAGATGACGATGACTGGTTTTGATAAGAATATTCATGGGTTTTTGGGTCATTTTTTATTAATCTACAAGATAAGACTGAGGTCCAAAGGCATGCAAGCCTTAAAAATAATACAATCATCGCATCTTAGTAAATGCGTTCAAAATGACTAGACGTTTGAAAGAAAAATCTCCATTGTTTAAATTATTTTTCATCTGTCAATATAAGAGGTATGTTAAATATCAGCAAAGCTAAAGGATCCACGCAAAATCTCAATTTCTTTTCTAAAAGAGCAGAGTCTTCTTGTAGGGGAAAGTTATCATCAGGTTTCAAAATTTTGAAGGAATCCTCTTCGTCGCCCCTACATTACTGCCTAAATTTGGAATACCTCATTGTAAATGCTACGTGTAATCTAATGAACAGGGTTCCTTCAAAGTTATTTCATCTACAAAGAAGCATTGGGCTGTAGGGGACTTAATTAATGTTTGAGGTCATGGGTTCAAGTTTTACTTACCTATCAATAATAATAATAATGATGAGATTTACCTAATTTTGAAGCGGCCACCCGTAGGTGGAGATCTGGGCCATCTTCAGCATTTCGGAGATCAATCAGATCACCAAACCATACCATACAACCATTTCCTCCTCCATGAATGTCCGAATTCGCATAAGCTGTACAAGAGCAATTATTTCTGCATTCTGCTTCACATTCCTTAAGACTCATGCTCTTGTTATAAACCGAGCTTGAAGTACCAGGCATTTTGATCCCCTTCAAAACCAAGAACTCATCCTCCTCGTGGAATTTCAATCCTGTTTTTCTAACATATCCACCTGACCACTCTCCCGAATTCCAATTCTTCTGGTACTTGGGCTCGAACCCTTGAACACAGTTGCAAACAGGCGAGTTATTCATGTCGTAAATGCCATAAGGACCACACTCTATAATTGTCACATTTGTCTTTTGGGGCATACCAGAAAACACACCAGTGGAATATAGTCATGTCGATCCATACAAGCCGTTGAAGCACACCAGATTCATTCACAGTCAACTTTGAAACAACTGATTCACTATTGCATCAAATTTGTAATATATCTCATCCTGATTAACCACAAAACTGAAATTTAAACCATCAAGAGGCCTCATTTCCGGGACACCACTAAATTGAACCCCATTCCAAGGCCCAATTCAACAATTCGATAATTCGGAATCTGTTGGTTCGAAAGAAATATTTCTGGAAATCCATGAGGATCTATACTGAAAGTATAGTCACCTGTTGATGGGTCATCAGCATTTTTCCATGATGTAAGAAATCGATTCATACCACTCTTTAAGTCCCACCCTAGCTTCATTCCAGGTAACAATGTATTAGTCGGGAAATCGAAACTCTGCCATAGATAATTCTCAGGATTATCATTGTTTGTTTCTCTAATAACAAAATTTCCTGAGTCTAAGAGCTGTGCAATTGGGTTCTCTACCTTGAACTGATTCGTCGACCACATAATTCTGGACCCTTCATTTAGAAGAAAAAGCTGGCCACCTTCATTGATCTTTAAAATTCCGGATGAATCTTTAATTGGGTTGTCTCTGTTTGCAATCCAAACTACTGTTTGAATTGGGATTTTCTTGAACCCTATTCCCAAATATCGATTCTTTGAATTTCTAGGACTGAAGAATCCTAATTCAAAGAGATTTCCCTCTGAAACAAGCGTCTCGCCATCTTTAATGGATTGTTGTGGAGTAAGGATATAAGATGCAATGGAAATATTTGAGAAAAATGTGAGTAAAGTGAAGAATAAAATGAGGGGAAACTGCATACCAGTTATGCTTCTCATTCTTTCCTAACCAAAGTATCTCAAACTTTGGGTTTATTTATTTATAATTAAGTGTGAAAAGGAAGGTGGGATGAAGGTAGGCAGAGAACGTTGACGTTGATGGTGCTTTTCTTTAAGTCTTCTTTGCGTCATTTATTATTCAAATTTCAAAGACACATTTTGAATGAGGCAGCCAGACACGGGGGCACTTCAAACCCATGTGCCATGACATGGAATCCCCTTCGGAATATGGTTAAATCCCCAATACATCAAGAAAGAGCACAAATGGCCCAGACATGGAATCCAACAAGGGTACCCTAACCATCATAATTTTATTTTTACTATTCTTTCAAACAGAATTGCTACCTTGTAAACTTGGGGGCACTTCAAACCCATGTGCCATGGTATATTCACTTATAATATCTGACTAAGAATATCTTTTATTTTTTAGACCAGAGGTAGAGATAGATATAACATAACAGGGTAGGGACACATTGAATTGTGAAGCATGTGTTGCTTGTGTTGCAGGTCGGCATGACATTGTGCGAACATGTTACTCATTACCTTAAGTAATACACAGAATTATATTAGTAGATGTTACATTGATATACCCATTGGACAGGTTTAGTCGTGAAATAGAAAATTCTAATGGTCCTCTTGCCCTATGGGCTTCAATAAAAAAATTAATAAAAATAAAAAACATTAAAAAAAAAAACTATCGATAACAAATTTCATGATCTACCTCGAGATGTGTAAAATAAGAACACAAATAATTTTATTGAATTTGGATATTGAAATGGTATAGATCTCTATACATTCAATTAACTAAGTGTTCTCCTTTGCATTTGTGGATAATTGACTGGAATGCTTGATCTTCAGTAGTGGCTTTGTGTGGGTCTTCTTCTCCCCGAGCTTCATGCTTGATCAACTAAAAAGATCTTTGGGTTTTTGAATGATTGCTTGGGGTGTTTGATTTTCTATAGAGATTTTGTGTAAATTTTCCATATAACCACAATATCAAGTGCCTGAGGATCTTTAAAGGGATTGATGGCAATCACTACAAGAAAAATTAGCTACCACAACCACTTTTTGTGACGGTCAAAGTTTGACCGTCGCAATATAATGTTTTTTTCTCCCAAACTCACTAACTCTATTAACTCACTCACTCACTCACCCGAAATCTATCTTCGTTTTCTCTGTCGCTCGTCTCAAACGAAATCTGTCTTCGTTTTCTCTGTCTCTCTTGTCTGAAATTTGAAAACGAAGCCTCACTCTCTTTCTCTCATCTCCGTTGATTGATTTAGTACAGAAGGAATCGACACTCGAAAACGAAGCCTCACTCTCTCTCTCTCGTCTGCAAATCGATAGATCTGTCTCTCTTTCATCTCATACTCGACAGATCTGTCTCTGTCGATCTCTCTCTGCCTCTCTGCCTCTCTACCTCTCTACCTCTCTATCGATCTCTCGCTCTCTTGATCTCTCAAATGCGCGAGGGTTCAACTAAATAGATCCGATTTGATTTCGACCTCGAAAATTTAGGTATGTTTTTATACATATTTTGTTAATTTTTCTCTTCAATCGATCCCTAAACCCTAGATTTTTCTGCATATTTTGTTGATTTTTCTATATAATCTTAATTTCTATAGGGTTGATTCAAATTTTGATTTGATTTCAAACCAAAATCCCAATTTCTATGATTTTAATTCAATTTTTGGTTCAATTTCAAACTAATACCCTAATTTCTCATTTTTATAGCTAACTAATATTCAATTGAACAAAATCAGATTTCAGGAGACAATCACTCCCCAATTCTGCTTATCAAATCTGAGAACTCACTTAGATTATCAAGTTTTCTCTCAGATCTGTATTAATTTTTTCATTTGTTAATGGTTAGAAAGCTTTGAAAGAAAGTCTAGCCCACATAGTCACATTTTGTAAACTCTCCATTGAATTTCATTTCTGTATCACAAAATTTGAATATTTACATATACAGATGAGAAGCCAGCAATCAAAATTGATTAACCATATCATTTCCGGATAAATAGAATCAAAATTTAAAAAATAATAATAAAAGATATTATGGGTGCTATGTTTTTCTTCGCTTACCAGTAACACGTATCCATGACAATGTGGCAACTACATGATCAAACCTTTTGTAACTAACAAGAAACTTCTTCCTCTTACAATCTTCATTGGCTTCAACAAAACAAAAAAAAAAAAGACACATTAGTTAAGGTCTCAATTATAAAATGAAATGAACCCATAATTATTTGGCTTAATTGAGCAAACAAAAGTTGGATTCATGAATCATGTTTGCTAGTACAGGTAAAAATTTGTTGATCAGCAATGAGATGTTTTTTCACAAGTAAAAAAATTTGTTAGTCATGAAGGTGGCTTTGCTCTGTAGGAGAAGTCGACATGACCTCTAAAGGGGAAAAACGAAGAAGCCAACACCCAATACATATGAAATAAGAAGAAAGTGATACCAAATGATACTTGCTTGAATGAAGGAGAATGACAAACACACTCTTTATAGATAAATACAGAAGTGTTGTGTTAACTAAGCTTGTATGTAATGAGTGGAAGGATGACAATGATAGTCATGTATTAGTATTGTCTCCCTTGTACCAAAGGAAGCTATTTTGCAATGTTGGGCTATAGTTCTAGTACAACATATATAATCTAATTGAAACCATAGGTTGTGCGAGTCTAATTGTGTTCCTGGATTTAGTTATACCACTGTTGCATTTATAGTTTATGGTACTTTGTATGTTATATTTTAACATCATTCTTGTGGCTTTGTTTCCTATCCAATGTCAACCCTTATCAATAATTCTTTCTTCTTTTTTTAATCTCTTTGACTTTTATTCTTTTATGGACACTTCTATCTATTTTCATTAGTAAGGGATAAGAGCTTTGTAGATAACACCATATTATATTAAATTGCAACTCATATTATTAATAATACATATTTGATAATCGTTATGCTTTATTCTTTATGCTTCTTTTTGTTTTTAATGTGTGTCCTGCTGTGTAAATATGAGCTTTTGATTCTTATATCAATGTAAACTCATAGATATGTTTAAAATTGAATGAAATCGAACCCACCCATGAACCCATTCTTCTGTAGCTAATGTGGCATCTAGTAAGCAGCCTGTGGCACACACTAATCTAACTTCTGGTACATGGTATAGCCCTTAATTCACTGAGGTCTATTTAACAATGTACATGGTATAGCCCTTTGTCTTCCATTTACATTGTAGTGACAGGAAGGATCAGGAATGTAGGTGTTGCTTCATAAATTGTGAAAATTGGAAATTAGCCCCAAACTCAACCACTAAACTTGTGTGTACTAATGTCTGCCTATTCTCGTACAAAATGCTCCAGGAATTAATCTTTAGATCATTGTTTGAAATGATGTGTTTTCCAGGGTAGAAATGCTACTGGCTCAAGTCAAGCTGTGGATCAATTGCCTGTTAGGAAGGTTTCCACTATCCGTAGCCCATTAAAAGTTGCTTCTCCCATTACTAATGTTTTACCCGACTTTGGATCAAATGCACGTGGATGGGTAGTGGTGGATAGGCCCAGGTTGCACTATGGTGGGGTTTCAAACAATGGAAATGGAAATCAGGATTTGCTAGGTGAACAGAATCGAGGGCCTAGGATGAACAGGTCAAAAAGCCAATGGATGCCAACTAATTCTGTTGATGGCTACTCAACAAAGACAGGATCTACTAGTGAACAGGGAAAGATCATTATCTATACTGATCAGTATAATATGGAAGATTTTCCTGTAAACAATGTTAATGCCAAGTTCTTCGTAATCAAATTGTATAATGAGGATGATGTGCATAAGAGCATTAAATATAATGTATGGTAAAGTACTCCTAATGGGAACAAGAGACTGGAACTAGCGTATCAAGATGCACAAACAATAGTTGCTAGAAATCCAAGAGGTTGTCCTGTATTTCTATTCTTTTCTGTGAGTTTTCTTATAATCAATTTGGGTATTGCTTTTTTCCATCTTTGGTTTTGTTTTAAGCTTTGTTGACGGGGATTCTTTCCAATACAGGTTAATGCAAGTGGGCAGTTTTGTGGTGTTGCAGAGATGATTGCCACAGTTTACTTTAACAAGGATATGGATTTCTGGCAGCAAGATAAATGGAGTGGTAGCTTCCCTATTAAGTGGCATATAGTAAAAGATGTACCAAACACTAATTTTCGGCATATCTTATTAGAGAACAATGAGAATAAGCCAGTAACTAATAGCAGAGACACACAAAAGGTAAGTTGAGTTCTTGTTTGTTCTATTGATACAATGCCTACTGTGGTTTGATACAATGCAGCTAAGGCCGCTAAGTGGGGCGTGCTTGGATGGTTGTACAATGGTGGATACACCCCCTTAATCGATGTTTTCAGCAATGCAAGCTCCGATTTGGTGGACATTGCCATATGCAAGTTTATAATGGTAATGACATTAACTATCTCCAATGACCATTGTGTCATTGAGTGTCTGAATATGATCCATACTGAAAATGGAGGAAGTACCTGCCTAGTTTTCATGTTTGCACTTTGGGTACCATTACTGGTTTGTTATCTTCAGTTGATGGATGCTTTGGGACTTAAGGTGACAAAAACCAATGATTAGGCAAGTTACTTCCTCACAATGATTTGATTTTTGTTTGCTGTTAGTTTTTCGGATTCAAATCGAAGACGGTGCTCAGTTCTGCAGTGGAATCCCGATGTGGCCACCCAACTCATTGTTGCATCTGATGATGATAATTCGCCTACAAATGATCGACGTTTGAAATCTGTTCAGTTTCTGTTTCAGTTTATTCACTTAATCGTAGAGAAAGAAAAAGCGATTTTGTTTGACAGTTTGCTAATTTGCAAACAGGAACTGAGTCTTTAGTCCTTAACTTGTTTTTTTGTCTTAATTAACATGATATCTTGAACTTTACTGCAGTTTATTTGGATTTGTTGTCCTACATATGCTCATGTGCAGAGCTAATATATATGCCTGGAGGCATTACAGAGTAAATTATGCATTTATATTTGGTTTCAAGCAAGGGACAAAGTTGGGTTACCGAAAAGTCTTTCTCCTCAGTACCGGCCTAGAAACACTAGGATTGGCTTGTATTCTTTCAAATCTAGATATGGAGATGGACCCAAAAACCAAAGATTACAAAGCATTCACTGAAGTACTCCCTCTAGTATTAGTTTGTGTAAGATACCAATACTTAGCCAAATTATTCTTTCCCTCTCCAAATTATATATAGACTCAGTTACTAATTTATCTCTTTATGCAACTGGTAATTCTCATAACAATCTACCCATTCAATATCATTTATCGCTCAAGCCGTTTCTTCCTACTCCGATGTTTATACCATTGTATTCTTGCCCCGCTCTACAAGGTAAAGGATGAATTAATTGAATTTCTACAAAAAATGGAAGAGAAATCGGCACTTAAGACAAGTTTATTGATTTTTTATTGTTTGTTATTTCATCACAGGTCACCCTACCAGATTTTTTTTTGGGAGACCAGCTCACTAGTCAGGTTTGACTCCATGGCTCAGGCTAAGTTTCTTTATATAGAGGAACAATTAAGTATAAAAATAACTAGTGTTGTGTAAATGTCTTCAATTTTGTTGGCGGTACGCAGAGTTGCGAGGGTGTAGAGTTTATTAAAAGGGCAATTGTGTAATATTTTCTCAAGGGGTTTTTTTTTTTTTAAATCAGGGTTTCTATTTCATGGGAGATAGACATGTTTTATCAACTCCCAGATTTATAAATAGAGATCTCTTGGGCTGGAAAACTAAAATGAAAATAGTGATTATTCTTGTTCGGATCCATGGATGTAGGGACATTACCAAATCACATAAATCCTTGTGTTTGTGCAATTTTTGTCGGTTTTGCTTTTTCATTTTTTTCTCAAAACCTGTAAGTAATGTGGAACTAGATCCTCAACATTCTAAGAAATCTTGTTTATTCATATGTTTCAGGTGCAAGCCCTTAGGAGTCTTGAGTTCTACATCTGCTACTATGTTTGGGGTGACTTTCGACATAGGCAGACCACTTGCAAGGATAACGCTGTGTATGTCACTTTCAATTTCATCATAGCTACAATTTCGTACTGGTTCCGCTTTCTTCAGGTTGGTCCTTTTTTTTTTTCATATTTGCTTACCATTAACCTCCCTATTGATGTGTTCACACTCATGATATTAGTTCATTCTGTTGTAGTGTCTCCGGCGCTTGTATGAGGAGAAAGATCCAATGCAGGGATATAATGGATTGAAATACATGTCAACTATTGTGGCTCTGGTTATGAGGACTGCTTACACTCAGACCAATAACAAGTCAAATGTTTGGTTGGTGTTTGCATGGATCACCTCAGCCATTGCAGCGATCATGAGTACATATTGGGATATTGTTATTGATTGGGGGCTCCTACAGAGGCGATCAAAGAATCGTTGGTTGAGGGATAAATTATATGAGCAGTTACCCAGCCAGCCATGTAGCTGACATTATAGGATGTTTACTTTGAACAGGAGCGGAGCTAGGATTTTTTTGTAGAAGGGGCAAACTAGTTAATGGTGTATGCTTGAAGATGAATAGTTTTGAAGAGAAATGCGCCATATGTTTATCGAAAATTGAGGAAGGAGAAGAGATCAGGGAGTTGAAATGCAGTCACTTGTTTCACAAAGACTGCATTGACAGGTGGCCACAGTATGATTGTGCCACGTGTCCATTGTGTAGGAGGCCGACGTTAGATGAAGATATGGTGATCTAGCACAGTTCAATGCAAAGTCTGCTAGAAAATAATGGCGATGGAGAGTTGGGTTTGTTCCTTATATATTTGCATTACATCACACTTCAGTATTTGTAAGATATTTTGTTTTAATTACTCAATATCCATTAATTTTTGTAACGTTAAAGTAAAATCAGTAGCTCATCAAGGATGTCTGGTGAGAATTTGTATCAGTCCACTAATAGGTAACAATTTCAAAAGATATTCAACAATGCTGATGTCTGGGGTCAAGGTCATCAATTTCAAAACATAGGGGTATCTCCAATATTCAGCAATACATAGGGGGCTGGTGTAAAATTGGAATTTTTGTTTTTCAAAAGCTTTTACAGCGACGGCCAAAACCGTAGCTATAGATCAAACTTTTTTTTTTAAAAAACCCTATAGCGACGGCCAATATCGGTTGTCGCCATAAGTCCTGCACTTAACGACGTTTTAGTGAAAAATTGGCCGTCGGTATAAGATACAGCGATGGGACTATTAGCGACGACTACCGACGGCCTCCCTGGCCGTCGCTAGATGTCTTTTGCGACGGTATTTATCTCTATAGCGACGGTCACGGCTGTCGGTATAGCCCTATTTTACTGTAGTGAATGGAAAGAACCCACCAAGTGAAATATCCTTGATTTTTTCCATCCCAAATTTCATCATGTTCTACTTCAAATCATATTATGCATTTATGTTCACAAGGTTTGAAGGTCGCAAAAGAAGATGGAATCTTAACATTGAAGAAGGTGAGAAATTTTTTTGAAGATTAAATAAATAAATTCTAAAGATAGGTGATTAGGGATTTCAATCCAAAATTTCATCATCTTCTAATTCAAAATCCTACTCTATTTGTAAGGTTTGGAGGTTAAAAAAGTACATAGAATCTTGATTTGAAGAGGATAAGATTTATTTTTCAAAGGTTCATTACATAGAATTGAAGATTAGTGTAAAAAAAAGTTATTGGTCAAGCAAATTTGCCATATAGAGTTGGGTTCAAGAGCCAATGACATAGTCAATGTGTTTTGTCCTATGTGATCTAAAAGTTCTGAAATTTGATGATTTTTTGTGAGAACGATCTATATGATATGGAGATTATCGTTACCAAAAAAAAAACAGCTCATTCCAAAATTTTGAACCCCAATTTACAAGTTGATGAATAGTAGACTGTTAATTTTTACCGTTATTTTGTAAACCACTTTTGATAGGGTTAGAAATTTCGGAATGTGATGATTTATTGTGAGGATGAACTTGTCATCATAGACATCATCCTAAAGCCCATTCTAAAACTTTTAGCTAATATAGAACAAAACACATTGCCTATATATGTTATAGTCAATATTTTGGTTTGGGTAAAGCCCATAGTCCCATTGGTCCACATGAATTGAAAGTATTCCCAATTTAAAAAAGAAAAAACACTAAGCAAATGTATTGTCGTTCATAGAACCATAGATACTTTCCTCGAGATTCGAGTGTTATACACTCGAGAAAAGTTGATGGTTCTTTTTTACAAAGAGTGCTAAGAAAGTGCTGTTGGATGACAATGAGGCACGTCTATTTACAAAAATACCCACATTAGGAAAGCCCTCAATACACTTGGAGCTCTAGGGACGTGGGGCAGACTCCAAAATTGTACTCTCCTATAGCTCAAAATACTTTAAAAAAAATTGAACTATCCAAACTTAGACAAAAAAAAAAAAAACTTCCACTACTAACGTACACTTCATGATCATCCTCTCGATCCATGGATCCTCTTAATTAATTCTTGGATCATACTCTCAATCTAAGGATCTTCAGGGTTTCTCTTCATAAAAAAACCCAGCAATATGATCTTTTCACCTACATTAGAAGGATTTTGATTTATCTTCTCAATCAAAGGTTTCTTCTTCAAAAACGCCAGCAACATGATCTCTTCACCTACTTAAGAAGGGTTTTTTTTATCAAACGTGCATGTCTTGGAACAAATCCTAACGCTAGGACTGGCTAAATAAGCCCCCAAAGCTCTGCCCCAAGAACCTCCCAAAATCTTCCGACAGAGCGGAAGTGCTGCCGAAACCCTACTAAACCTAGAACAGATTGAAGTCCCATTCGAAAA